>NC_047524.1:1390360-1676689 GCF_902827115.2 Pseudochaenichthys georgianus | reverse complement strand
CTACATCAACATGTGTCCCCTCTTCTCATGTCTCTTCTACATCAACATGTGTCCCCTCTTCTCCATGTCTCTTCTACATCAACATGTGTCCCCTCTTCTTCACGTCTCTTCTACATCAACATGTGTCCCCTCTTCTTCACGTCTCTTCCATCAACATGTGTCCCCTCTTCTTCACGTCTCTTCTACATCAACATGTGTCCTCTCTTCTTCATGTCTCTTCTACATCAACATGTGTCCCCTCTTCTTCATGTCTCTTCTACATCAACATGTGTCCCCTCTTCTTCATGTCTCTTCTACATCAACATGTGTCCCCTCTTCTTCATGTCTCTCCTACATCAACATGTGTCCCCTCTTCTCCATGTCTCTTCTACATCAACATGTGTCCCCTCTTCTCCATGTCTCTTCTACATCAACATGTGTCCCCTCTTCTTCATGTCTCTTCTACATCAACATGTGTCCCCTCTTCTTCACGTCTCTTCTACATCAACATGTGTCCCCTCTTCTTCACGTCTCTTCTACATCAACATGTGTCCTCTCTTCTTCATGTCTCTTCTACATCAACATGTGTCCCCTCTTCTTCATGTCTCTTCTACATCAACATGTGTCCCCTCTTCTTCACGTCTCTTCTACATCAACATGTGTCCCCTCTTCTTCACGTCTCTTCTACATCAACATGTGTCCCCTCTTCTTCATCGTCTCTTCTACATCAACATGTGTCCCTCTTCTCCATGTCTCTTCTACATCAACATGTGTCCCCTCTTCTCCATGTCTCTTCTACATCAACATGTGTCCCCTCTTCTTCATGTCTCTTCTACATCAACATGTGTCCCCTCTTCTTCATGTCTCTTCTACATCAACATGTGTCCCCTCTCTTCATGTCTCTTCTACATCAACATGTGTCCCCTCTTCTTCATGTCTCTTCTACATCAACATGTGTCCCCTCTTCTCCATGTCTCTTCTACATCAAACACGTGTCCCCTCTTCTTCATGTCTCTTCTACATCAACAGTGTCCCCTCTTCTTCCATGTCCTCTTCTACATCAACATTGTCCCCTCTTCTCCATGTCTCTTCTACATCAACATGTGTCCCCCTTCTCCATGTCCTCCTTCTACATCAACATGTGTCCCCTCTTCTTCATGTCTCTCTCTACATCAACATGTGTCCCCTCTTCTCCATGTCTCTTCTACATCAACATGTTTCCCCTCTTCTCATGTCTCTTCTACATCAACATGTGTCCCCCTCTTCTTCATGTCTCTTCTACATCAACATGTGTCCCCTCTTCTCCATGTCTCTTCTACATCAACATGTGTCCCCTCTTCTCCATGTCTCTTATACATCAACATGTGTCCCCTCTTCTTCATGTCTCTTCTACATCAACATGTGTCCCTCTTCTCCATGTCTCTTCTACATCAACATGTGTCCCCTCTTCTTCATGTCTCTTCTACATCAACAGGTGTCCCCCTCTTCTCATGTCTCTTCTACATCAACATGTGTCCCCTCTTCTTCATGTCTCTTCTACATCAACACGTGTCCCCCTCTTCTTCATGTCTCTTCTACATCAACACGGTTCCCTCTTCTCATGTCTCTTCTACATCAACATGTGTCCGCTCTTCTCATGTCTCTTCTACATCAACACTGTGTCCCCTCTTCTTCATGTCTCCTCTACATCAACATGTGTCCCCTCTTCTCCATGTATCTTCTACATCAACATGTGTCCCCTCTTCTCCATGTCTCTTCTACATCAACATGTGTCCCCTCTTCTTCATGTCTCTTCTACATCAACATGTGTCCCCTCTTCTCCATGTCTCTTCTACATCAACATGTGTCCCCTCTTCTCCATGTCTCTTCTACATCAACATGGTGTCCCCTCTTCTTCATGTCTCTTCTACATCAACATGTGTCCCCTCTTCTTCATGTCTCTTCTACATCAACATGTGTCCCCTCTTCTTCATGTCTCTTCTACATCAACAGGTGTCCCCTCTTCTTCATGTCTCTTCGTACATCAACATGTGTCCCCTCTTCTTCATGTCTCTTCTACATCAACACGTGTCCCCTCTTCTTCATGTCTCTTCTACATCAACACGTGTCCCCCTCTTCTCATGTCTCTTCTACATCAACATGTGTCCCCTCTTCTTCATGTCTCTTCTACATAACATGTGTCCCCTCTTCTTCACGTCTCTTCTACATCAACATGTGTCCCCTCTTCTTCATGTCTCTTCTACATCAACATGTGTCCCCTCTTCTTCATGTCTCTTCTACATCAACATGTGTCCCCTCTTCTTCATGTCTCTTCTACATCAACATGTGTCCCCTCTTCTTCAGGTCTCTTCTACATCAACATGTGTCCCCTCTTCTTCATGTCTCTTCTACATCAACATGTGTCCCCCTCTGTGGAAAGAGACTCTGAAAGTTTCAGGAACAAAGATTCTCTCTCTTTTTGATCCATTTCTATAAAAACCTGTCTGAAAACGAGCTGATCAGATTTTGGCCACTTTATGATGTCATAACGATGTGTTGTCTTGTGTAACCATTAGCCAATCAGCAACCAAGGTAACTTTATTGTCATTAGCACATTAGCTACAGTGTAGATATGTCAATGAGAAACGTAGGTCACAGGCTCCTCAAGTGAATACAAATAAAATAGAAATAGTGCTATCAGTCTATATACAAGTAAATGGAATTATATATTAGATAAATAATTAGCAAAATGCAATCGGATGAATGTTATGGATGTTCTTTCAAAAGTTCAGGTCTTATGGGGTGAAAGGGTCCCTGGGTCTGGTGGTCTTAGAGTTACTTTCCTTAAGTATTTACAATCTTTTCTTTTAGTTTTCTTTGTACATTCAACAAAGTACATTGCACATGTTTACTTGTGGCTTCTCTCAGCTTTGAACAAAGCTAGAGAACATAAAGAACATATATTGAAAACCATATAAACATCAAACTGAAATTCAGCAGCCGTGGTTACAAGTCGCATAAATATTTAGTCTCTTTTCATTCAAAGCTTATTTACACTTTTATTTGACGAGGGGAAAACGTTTTACTGCGCTCCATTAATGTCACACTTGATTTAAAACGGGCCCTGCTTTTATTCTGAAAGGTAAGAGCATGCACTTTATTTTGAAATCAATCCTCTTCTCCCTCTTCAAATTTTACAGGAAATAACTCCATTTTTGCTCCTGTGCTTCTGCCGCCTTCAAGTGAGTGTTGGCTTTTCCCTTTTCAATTAAATTGTTTTTACAAGATGTTTTCTGTCCCCATTTCAAGTCTTTCTACGTACGAACATTATATATTTTGTACATTTTATCATTGCATATATTTAATCTATTTTGGTTAGATTTTATTTTCCATCCATATATTATACATATAATTCATCTTAATGTTATATTTTATTATTTGTATTATTCACTTAATATGCACATAATTCATCTTATGAGTATATTTTTTATATACATCCAAATTGTATCTTGTGTTTTTATTTATCTAATTTTACTATAAGTACAAAACGTGTCTTATTTTCCATTAATTTCCATGTTTTTTATGTTCACTCCGTCTGTCTTCTTGCTGTCTGGTGGATGAGTCTCCCTAAAGCCGCATTTCGACTACAGGTTTTAACGCGGCTCGTCATGGCTCGGTTCACCTTTGCTCGGTTCGGCTCACTTTAAGCTGCATTTCCATTACAGTCACAGGGGGTCCGCGGGGTCTTAAAAAGTATTAAAAGTTGATAAATCAATTTAGTGAAAATGAAGGCTATTAAAAAGTATTAAACGGCATTTTCCAAGGTATTACATTTTGTAGCTTGTTTTCAATAAGTATATGAATGGTCCAAAGAGGTTGTGTTCTACAGTCTGCCTGAATGTAGTCATGGCGTAGGTGTGTAGTGAGATTGTCCAAATGGTTGTAAGATAAGGAGGAAGGACAATCAATACTGTATATAGTCAATGTGAGGTGAAGTGTGTCGCCAAGGTAACCGGTTAGAACTCAAAGAGGCCATGAGGTCTTAAAATGGTCTTAAAAGGTTTTACATCTGACTTCAGGATTCCTGCATATACTCTGAGTTAGTAACGAGGGTAGTAACTATAGTAACCACGCAGTGTAGGCGAGGCGATCGGCTGGGTTGTCGAGCATAAATGTAAGGATACAATAGGCTTGTTTGTTAGAAGTGAGCTTTACAATAGATGGGGACGCAACGCTTTCAAGTCGAGCTCCCGCTGTATCTTTTCATCCGCAACGAGTTTGAGGAACGTCTGTACCTCGTCCAACGACCACGGCGTGTGTTTTTGCTGCCATTTCTTTATGGATTTGTTGAAATAAAAAAGACTTTAGAAATACTTGCCGACGGTAGCTTGTCTGTTTTTAGAAATGCTGCTTGGGGACTGTCTCGCGCAAGAATTGTGACGATTCTCTCCGACCAATCAGCGGTCGGCAGTGTTCTACGTCACTAGCTAAGCATATTTTCAGCTCGCTTGTAACCTCGACTGAGGGGGTCCTAAAAAAAGTCCCCGTGAGCCGGCACTACCCCTAGTGGAAAAGCAAAAAAGAGCGAGCCGCGCTAAAACCCTGCAGTGGAAATGCGCCATCATTGTGCTGTGATAGTGAGCAGGGCCTGTTCTCCGTCATTCACTCACACTGTTGTTGTTTTAACTCTTTGATGGTGTTTTCTTCTGTTTCCCAGAGTTCCAGTCGGTGTCGTGCGTCAGCCTCCATCAGCTCGTGGACGAGTCGATGAAACCGCCTCCTCTGCCGCCGCGGAGGAAAGACGCCACGTCTGAATCCAAGGTGAGAACAGGGAGTCATTTCACACCAATAATCATAACTACCGTAATGTCCGGACTATAAGGCGCACCTGAATATAAGCCGCAGCAGCTAAACTGAATGATGTGTACGTATATAAGCGGCACTGGACTATAAGCCGCAGGTGTTTTAATGTTTAATTGCCGTATGTAAGGATCGTGCACAGAGGGGATTGTCGGGAAAGAGATGGCTGTTTGAGGAAGCTCCCATTTATTAACATTTCAACAAACAAGTTGCATATTTGCATAACGTATTCAAGTGTTACCATTTAGTGCAATAGTAGCTACAGAACACGTGCTGTGTAAACTGTACTGTATCACATAGCGTTTCAGACACACAAACTTTTCAACTTTCAAACTTAAACGGTGCGATCCCAGCGCACGTACCGGCAGTGATCTACAGCTCTCGTAATGTCTGTTTGTCTTGCTCTCGTTCTGTCTCTCGGTTCCACTTTTACTTTTGCGGCCTCCAGCTTTTCCTGCTGGAGCCCGCCGCTTAAAGGTGGCGGGCGCGGACCGGCCATAGAGCCCATAGTGTTAAAGGTGGTGGACTGTAACCTGTAAAATCCATAGATTTAGGAGGTCCCCTAGTGGCCGTTAGCTGTAAAATCCATAGATTAGCCACACCGTTATATAAACCGCAGGGTCGAAAAATGGGGGGAAAGGCGCGGCTTATAGTCCGAAAATTACGGTACTTGGTTTGATAGGGATTAACATATTTATGCCAAGTGCAAATAATAATACTATAGATTCCTATAAAGATTTTCTGATGCACCTTCCGATATCTTTTTCTAACTCTTAACACGTTTAAGCTCTGAGTCAGTGTCATCGGACAGAAGAAGCAACCTAAGGAGTTGCAATATTAAAAAATAATATTTCTTAAGATAGGCAAAGCCTTATTAACCATGGTGACGGGCGACCTGAATTATTTTACCTTCAACACCTTTTACCGTCTATTTGACACGTGCTAATTTCCTTCCCTATATGAGGACTACATTTAAAACTCAAGTATGACATCTCACTGCAGATTTTATATAAATAAGGAGTTTTAAACTCTTTTTTTAGCCTAAAGTGACCATATTTGTATGAGAGTGTTGACCTGTGAAAGGGTAAGGTGCTGCATCCATAAAGCACGTTGTCATATTGGGATGCAAATACTGGTGAGTAGGAAAAACAGCGCGGCACTATCATTTACTAATTGAACATCATGCTGCGTTGAAGAAGACTTGAAACTGGAGATTGAGCCATAAACTCATCAGGGAAATGTTTACTGAGAAAGAAGTAGGAACATTTTCTCACTGAATTCTATACAATCAGCCAGTGGAGTCGCCCCCTGCTGGATATTTGAGAAAATGCACCCTTAAGACACTTCTTCACTCGCCCTTGCAACTAGGGATGCCCCCCATTGTGGCTGTTCTGTCTGCTGTACGCTATAATAATAATACATGACACTATATAGCGCTTTTCTAAAAACCTCTGCGCGGTCAAAAACGCTTTGACAGAGAATAACACAAAAACGAAGAAATACATAAAGAGACGAACAAAAAACAACACAACACTAACCGTCCTTATCCGGGTTCTTTTTGTTTATTAATATTTTTCTCTTCCTTGTGTCTCAGATGAGCTCCAGGGTCCGAACCAGTCCTCCAGCGAATCCCCCCCCCGGCTGCCCCCTCTGCCTCGGATCCAGCCCCGGACCCCGCTCTACAACGGGCCCCCCGATGGACGGCCCGCTGCCCAGCCCCCGCCACCGCCGCCCCGCGACCCTGAGCCCGGACACGCCCCCTCCGGTTCCTCAGCGACCCCCGGAGATTCTTCATCAACTACCCGGTGAACATGCAGCCCTCCCCAGTGGGCCGCTATCACTGGGACTTTGGCTCCGCCACCCTGCTCCCCCAACACCCCCCCCCAGCACGCCGTCGCCCCGCGTCCCTCGCCGCAGCTGCCCACTCAGGCCAGTCAGAACAGCCTCTACCCGCTGCCCATCACCGCCCCCCCGGTGCCCCCCCGCCACAACTGCAATCCCCAGCTGCCCAAACTCCCACCAAAGACTTACAAGAGGGAGCTGCTGCTTGCCCCCCCCCCCCTCAGCTGCAGGGCCTCTCGCTGGTGGAGAACACCGACGAATTGAAAACACACACACGCTGAGAGGGAACACCACACACGCTGAGAGGGAACACACACACACACGATCCCCTGTTTTATCAGTCACTGGCACCGTGTTAGCGTTGTTAAAGTCTTGAAGAAAACTTTATTGATCTCTCAGGCCTCCACGGTGAACAAAGAGTCATGAAAAACGTAGTCTTATTATTTAAAGCTGTGTCCAATACGTGCAGGCGTGCTTCTCTCAATGAATGTTGCAATGACTTTACAAGAAAGCTGACGGACAGACCTCTCCACACAGAATCATGATCTTGTGTTTCCTACAGATGTATTTTTAACGCTTTTTGCACCCATCGATCAAAGCCATTTTAGTGGAAAGACTAGAATGTTAATTAATAGATAAAAGAAGTGTAATTATCATGAACAGATCTGTAAAACTGAGGGTCTGCACACACAATCATGCTGAAGATCCAATTTAAATCTCGTGCTGACCAGACTTATGGAGTAGCTATAGGTAAGACACACCGATGTGAGACCAGATATATTCTTAGATCTTGAAGGCTGCCGTTACAATATAACAGATATTTAAAGCTGCTGTCCCTTTAACGATAAGCCAATCAGGTAACCGATGATTAAATTGATGAAAAACTGGTGTAAATATTTTTGAAAGCATCAAAAATCAACCGACTTTTTGACTTCCTCTCCATGTCTCAGCCCTATAGGAGACATTTTAGTTGACTTAAGAACAAAAACAACAAATAATTCGTATAAAATTTGAGTACAATTCTTGATTTATTTTATCCGTTTTTTAATCAAGGAGGCTTGCGAGAAGTAAGGCAGTCTTTTCTCCAGGAAGGTAGCACGGTGTGAGTTTCTGATAAACAGCTGATCATTTCAAGAATCCCCCCCCCCCCCCCCCCTGCGGTGCCTCTCAAGGGATCAGTCGCTCGCCTTCATCATCTTCACCCTCTGTGCCATGAGACACTGGTTGTGCCAGCTGACCAACACCCAGGAGTCTGAAACACTTCCCCCCCCCCCCCCCCCCTCTATGGTCAGTGTGAGTCTTGTAGTGAACCCCGAAATGTGAAATACCGCAAAGTTTTACGTTAGAAATGTACAGTACGGGTCCCCAGCTCATAGAAACTGCCGGATGATAACTTGCATATGTTGGTTTGTGGTAATTAGCATAAATTAGCATATGCAGACAATAGTTAAAACATGGCTTGGCAGATTTGGACAGTTTTTTAGTAGTTTTGGGGGTTATTGTTACGCCCAGATCAACATTATCGAGGAAGCTGAGTCCATTTCGGATACAAAATGGCAGTTTTAACAAGACTGGCTATATTTGTACTCTCTGTGGGCTGATTTGAGAAATGTTGGGACGATTTGGAAGTTTTAGGGGACTCTGGGTCATCTGGATTGGACAGTTGCTTATCTGTTTGAAAATAGTAGAGGCAATGATGTTCATCTTGTGCTCTCTATATCCACATGGTAGTCAAAATCAGCTGAGACCGTACACATATGGCCTCTTTCTGATTAAAACTGCAATTTTTTTTATCCTGAAAATGTCAGAAATGGATTCAGCATGCTCAATAACCCCCAAAGCCACTCCAAATCTTCTATTGTCCACTTAGGCTATAATTAATGCTAACTTATGCTAATTGCTCATCATATGCCGGTTAGCATCCGGCAGTTGTCTATGTGCTGGGGACCCGTACTCTACATTTCTATCATCAAACGTTGGGGTCCTCAACATTTCTGTGTTCACAATACTGGCAACTAGACTATCGGGGGGGGGGGGGGGGGGGCACGTAGCCTCAAACGCCATGCTTCATCTCTCCGGTGCGGCGATGTTCCTCCTCTTCCTCCTCCTGACGTAGCTCTTTGTTTTCTCATGTAAGAAAAAAAAAAACAGTTGCCAAAGTCTTATTTTATGCAGGGGGAAAAGGGATTTTTTTTTTTAAATGTGACATTAAAGGAGGCCGACACTGAACGCCCCCCCCCCCCTCTCACTTTACCGTGGATCTGAAATGTAAAACACTGTGACTCTGCAGCACAAAACGTTGCCTTCAAGGACATCCGGTGAACCCGAGAACACTCCATTTGCACATCGAGTTTGGGCGAATCAGATAAAAATGACATGGGGGGGGGGGGGGGAAGGGGCCGCCATGATTGCTTCACACTGTGCCCCCCCCCCCCCCCCCCTTTAAACAAACTCTTCTTCGTTGGTATTAAGCAGCAGTACTGGGAGCATGCATTAAACCTCCCCCCTCTCTGCAAACATTTTAAACCTTTTTTCTCTGCTTGAAAAACATTTGGGAAAGACTGAAAGAACCCCTGCATCACGCTCAGATGTGCCTTTTTATTTTTGTTTTTCTACTTTACAGAAATAAGCAAAATGGTGTTTAAAAAAACAAAAAAAAGCTAAAAAAATGTCATGTTTAGAACAAAGTTATACACTATGAAATTGTACATGTTTGTGGATACTGTGTATATATAACATGTATACACTAACTAAATAATTTGTATAAAGTGTTTTTCTTTCCTCCCTTTTCATCCGCATCTGTTCAGACGAGTTTAGCCTAATAATCCTGCAGCAGGCGGATAATAAAATTTAAATAAAACCGGTCACTAACAGACAATCTCCTGAGGAAAGCCATGCCCCCCCTCCCCATTAAAAAAAAAATATGATATTAAAATATGCCGAGCACTTAGACGTGTGCTTAACTTTCTACTAATGGCCTTTTTCTCCTTTTCAAAGACTTTTTAACGCTCATTAAAACAGGCGGTTTGAATGCAGGTGAACACACACACACACACACACACTTGTATTCAGCCTGCAGGTGAAGAATTGGACTTTATTTCTTGTTTGTTTTCTTCTGATAAAACACACTTTGTGCACTTTAGGCTGTACTGTTGTTGAAGAGCCGTGGTTGTTTTTAGGTCCTGTTTGAAAAAAAAAATGCAATGGTCCTATGCAACTGTTCAAACTCGCTTTCTACGTGCATTAGGGCGGAACACACACACACACACACACACACACACACACAGGAGGACGTCGCCGCAGCATGAGTGGGATTTCAGCGAAAATTCAACAAAAGGAAAACTTGTGCTCTTTCCTCTTCAAAATATAATCCCCTCTCATGTTCTGTCCGTGTCCCGCCCCGGCCAGTGTTGACGGGATTAATTATTTTCAGATGTTGTCCTTTTTGTTTTAGTTTTTTTTCTTCGTGTTTGTTTGTTTTTTTACTTTAACCCCCAGATTTTCCTCCGGTGGCACTGTAAAAGCTTCATCCAGCAGTCGGTTTATTTCATGGTATGTGGCCTTTTAACTGCTTTGTATTAATGGTCTTGATGAGATTAATAAATCACCCAGTCTTATTTTGTACTGAACTACTCATTTCTCTCCTCGTTTTCTTTTGTTTTTACTGTAAATTCAGCTTTTTGAAGGTTTTTAAGTTGAAAAAAGTTGAACATTTTGGGAAATTTCGGGTTATTGTCATATTTTCTGGTGTGTTGGGTTAAAAAAACGTTGCTGCGTTTCTGTTAGTCGGGGCTAAAACTACATATTTAATTATCAATGAATCTGTTCAGAATTGTTATTAATTCATTGATCATCTTGAAGTTTATCAAATGTCAACAAATGCCCATTACAATCTCACAGAGCCAAGCTTGCTGTCTTCAAATGTCTGATTTAGTTTGAACAATATTCAAAATACCTACAAAAATATTTACTTTAAAGAGTCCTCTCCTGCAGATGTTCAGGTGTATATCAGTATGTAGTGTCTCTACTTTAAAGAGTCCTCTCCTGCTGATGTTCAGGTGTATATCAGTATGTGGTGTCTGTACTTTAAAGAGTCCTCTCCTGCTGATGTTCAGGTGTATATCAGTATGTAGTGTCTCTACTTTAAAGAGTCCTCTCCTGCTGATGTTCAGGTGTATATCAGTATGTAGTGTCTCTACTTTAAAGAGTCCTCTCCGGCTGATGTTCAGGTGTATATCAGTATGTATTGTCTCTACTTTAAAGAGTCCTCTCCTGCTGATGTTCAGGTGTATATCAGTATGTAGTGTCTCTACTTTAAAGAGTCCTCTCCTGCTGATGTTCAGGTGTATATCAGTATGTAGTGTCTCTACTTTAAAGAGTCCTCTCCTGCTGATGTTCAGGTGTATATCAGTATGTAGTGTCTCTACTTTAAAGAGTCCTCTCCTGCTGATGTTCAGGTGTATATCAGTATGTAGTGTCTCTACTTTAAAGAGTCCTCTCCTGCTGATGTGCAGGTGTATATCAGTATGTAGTGTCTCTACTTTAAAGAGTCCTCTCCTGCTGATGTCCAGGTGTATATCAGTATGTAGTGTCTCTACTTTAAAGAGTCCTCTCCTGCTGATGTTCAGATGTATATCAGTATGTGGTGTCTCTACTTTAAAGAGTCCTCTCCTGCTGATGTTCAGGTGTATATCAGTATGTAGTGTCTCTACTTTAAAGAGTCCTCCCCTGCTGATGTTCAGGTGTATATCAGTATGTAGTGTCTATACTTTAAAGAGTCCTCTCCGGCTGATGTTCAGGTGTATATCAGTATGTAGTGTCTCTACTTTAAAGAGTCCTCTCCTGCTGATGTGCAGGTGTATATCAGTATGTAGTGTCTCTCCTGCTGATGTTCAGGTGTATATCAGTATGTAGTGTCTCTACTTTAAAGAGTCCTCTCCTGCTGATGTTCAGATGTATATCAGTATGTGGTGTCTGTACTTTAAAGAGTCCTCTCCTGCTGATGTTCAGGTGTATATCAGTATGTAGTGTCTCTACTTTAAAGAGTCCTCTCCGGCTGATGTTCAGGTGTATATCAGTATGTAGTGTCTCTACTTTAAAGAGTCCTCTCCTGCTGATGTTCAGGTGTATATCAGTATGTAGTGTCTCTACTTTAAAGAGTCCTCTCCTGCTGATGTGCAGGTGTATATCAGTATGTAGTGTCTCTACTTTAAAGAGTCCTCTCCTGCTGATGTTCAGGTGTATATCAGTATGTGGTGTCTCTACTTTAAAGAGTCCTCTCCTTCTGATGTATATCAGTATGTAGTGTCTCTACTTTAAAGAGTCCTCTCCGGCTGATGTTCATCAGTATGTAGTGTCTCTACTGGGACATGGCTCCATGTTTTAATATCCAAAAAGCTCTTTATTTTTCTCATACTGCAGCTGCACCTCTTTTCACTGAAAATAAGTAAAAATTCTGAGAAAAAAAACCTGAATTTGAATTCTGAGGAAAAAGTGTTTTTGAGAGAAAGAGGGATTTTAGCCTTTGCAGACCATTTACATGCACTAAATCCTATTTAAGAAACCTTATCAAATTAGTTTATAATCTAAAAGTCAATGTCCAGTATGTTTCTTAAATCTTTTAAAATGTTATCTGGAACAAACAAAGATGTCCACCAAAAAGCAAAAAACAAATCTTTATTTGAGGCTTGTTGATTGCATGCATTTCCATTTGGGGCAAAAGTCTCCTTGAAATAAATACATTGGAAATAAAGTAAATGTTCACACGGTGCTGCAGGGCCCCTCGCTGTCCTCGCTCTCCTCCCACAGGCCCCCCCTGAACACAAGACACAGGTCAGAAATTATCATTCATAACGTTTTTATTAAAGGAAAAGACTCTTAACTGAAAGATAATGGATTTACTTTAAAGTACAGCTCTTTAATAGGTTTAATAGTACAGGTCTCAGATATATACAAAACACCAAACAGATCATTGCAGCATTACCCATAATCCCCTCTGTTTCAAAAGTGCTGATTCTCTGTCTGTTACTTTAGATGAAAATAAGGAGCCCCTCCCCACGCCCCTCTGAGAGAGATATTTGGTTAAAAAGAACACAATAGGCGCTTTCACACCGGAGTACTTTTCCCCCCGTAAAACTCTGAAAAGTTTTTTGAAGCCGCCATTGTTTTTGCTGGCATTAGCATTAGCATTAGCCCCGCGCACCAATGGAGAGAGACTAACTTATGGCAACACAAAAACATGGGAGCGGTGGAGATGAGGAGGTGTCGGCGTTCTGGCGATTTACTCTGAAGCCAGTGACGTCAGCGGCTTCATTTGACTAATCTTCCCCCAGGGACTTATTCCGGTGTGAACGCGATCTGTACTCAGTTCCATGGGGGAACTAAGTACGGCAAAGTACTTGGTGTGAAAGCGGCTCATGGAGCTCTAGGAGGAGATTCAGGTGATAATAAGGGGGGGGGGGGTTACCTTGGTTGCTGATTGGCTAATGGTTACACAAGACAACACATCGTTATGACATCATAAAGTGGCCAAAATCTGATCAGCTCATTTTCAGACAGGTTTTTATAGAAATGGATCAAAAAGAGAGAGAATCTTTGTTCCTGAAACTTTCAGAGTCTCTTTCCACAGAGGGGACACATGTTGATGTAGAAGAGACATGAAGAAGAGGGGACACATGTTGATGTAGAAGAGACATGAAGAAGAGGGGACACATGTTGATGTAGAAGATACATGAAGAAGAGGGGACACATGTTGATGTAGAAGAGACATGGAGAAGATGGGACACATGTTGATGTAGAAGAGACATGAAGAAGAGGGGACACATGTTGATGTAAAAGAGACATGGAGAAGAGGGGACACATGTTGATGTAGAAGAGACATGGAGAAGAGGGGACACATGTTGATGTAGAAGAGACATGGAGAAGAGGGGACACATGTTGATGTAGAAGAGACATGAAGAAGAGGGGACACATGTTGATGTAGAAGAGACATGAAGAAGAGGGGACACATGTTGATGTAGAAGAGACATGAAGAAGAGGGGACACATGTTGATGAAGAAGAGACATGAAGAAGAGGGGACACATGTTGATGTAGAAGAGACATGAAGAAGAGGGGACACATGTTGATGTAGAAGAGACATGAAGAAGAGGGGACACATGTTGATGTAGAAGAGACATGGAGAAGAGGGGACACATGTTGATGTAGAAGAGACATGAAGAAGAGGGGACACATGTTGATGGAGAAGAGACATGAAGAAGAGGGGACACATGTTGATGTAGAAGAGACATGGAAAAGAGGGGACACATGTTGATGTAGAAGAGACATGGAGAAGAGGGGACACATGTTGATGTAGAAGAGACATGAAGAAGAGGGGACACATGTTGATGTAGAAGAGACATGGAGAAGAGGGGACACATGTTGATGTAGAAGAGACATGAAGAAGAGGGGACACATGTTGATGTAGAAGAGACATGAAGAAGAGGGGACACATGTTGATGTAGAAGAGACATGGAGAAGAGGGGACACATGTTGATGTAGAAGAGACATGGAGAAGAGGGGACACATGTTGATGTAGAAGAGACATGAAGAAGAGGGGACACATGTTGATGTAGAAGAGACATGGAGAAGAGGGGACACATGTTGATGTAGAAGAGACATGAAGAAGAGGGGACACATGTTGATGTAGAAGAGACATGAAGAAGAGGGGACACATGTTGATGAAGAAGAGACATGAAGAAGAGGGGACACATGTTGATGTAGAAGAGACATTACCCTTTATGTCTAAAGTGTGTGTGTACCTGATGTTTTCCCGGCTGGGGGGGGGGTTGTTGTTGGAGGTTTTTCTCCCTGCCGGGGCCGTCTGAATGGGGATGAATCCTCGGCCGTCTTTCTCCGGAGCCGAGTCCACCTGCTGCGCACACACACACACACACACACACACACACACACACACACACACACACACACACACACACACACACACACACACACACAGCAGGGGAGATTTTCATTTATTGTTTATGTTTAAAAAGGTAAACACTTGCTTTGCGGTCGTCCCACCTGTTTGGGGTCGTCCCAGATGGGTCTGAAGGCGCTGTTGGGATGTAGTGGGGGGGGGGAGCCTTTCTTCACGCTGACCACTCTCCTCCCATAAGAGCTGATCAGGCAGGGGGGGGGGTGCGGGGTCAATCTGGGGATCTGCCACCTCAGACACATCGCCCTCTCTCTGGTTCCCTCTCTGGTTCCCTCTCTCTCTCTGGTTCCCTCTCTCTCTCTGGTTCCCTCTCTCTCTCTGGTTCCCTCCCTCTCTCTTGGACCCTCCTTCTCTCTGGTTCCCTCTCTCTCTCTGGTTCCCTCCCTCTCTCTTGGACCCTCCCTCTCTCTGGTTCCCTCTCTCTCCCGGGGCCCCTCCCTCTTCAGCAGCACTGGCTCCTGGCTCTCCTCCTCTTCCTCTTCCTCCCCCAGCCTGCCCCCCATCAGGGTCCCATCGGGGCTGCAGGAGGACACGGAGGAGAAGCTGAACCCCGAGGTGTCGTCGGGGTCCGTCTCCCCCCCGCTCTGCAGGTGAGGGTGGGGGGGCTCCTGCCTGTAGGTGCCCTTCCCCGAGTCGCTGTTCTCCCCCCACGCTGCGGGGGAGGAGGGGGCGAGGAGGGAGCAGCAGGCGTGCCCACAGTCCGGGTGAGGGTGGGAGGTGAAGGTCCTCCTCACGGGGCTGCAGGACAAGCACTCCACCCGCATCGAGGGGCCGATAGTGAGGCCGGACCCCCCCTCTCTGCAGGGGGAGGGGAGGGAAACGCATGAAACACTTAAAGGTCACCTATTGTGCAAAATCCACTTTTTCATTTGTCATCTACATCAACATGTGTCCCCTCTGTGTCCCCTCTGTGGAAAGAGACTCTGAAAGTTTCAGTAGAAAAGATTCTCTCTCTTTTTGTCCTGATCCATTTCTATAAAAACCTGTCTGAAAAAAGTTAAAAAAATTAAATTGCTACAGACACAAAAAAATATCCACTTGTTAGTTGAATTACCATGGAACAATAAGAAGCTAACGTCTTGCATGTATCTGCACTCTAATCTGAATCGTGCAAAAGATACAGAGATCATGGTGCAACATTTTGCACATTGAACTGAAACAGTCCTGCAGTGCTGCCTCCAGCCTACAGGGGGCGACACTGACCTCCGCACTGAGCTGCTGCCTGCTGTCTGTTGTCTCCTGCAGCCTTCAGAGCATCCTTCAGACTCTGCATCACTGCAGACAGGAAAACACATTTAAATACACATTTAAAATCATGTTCACTTTTTAACTTCTTTCACATCATAATAACTTTAAAGTCAAGTCCAAGTAGGTAGGTAGGAAGGTGGATAGGTAGGAAGGTGGGTAGGTAGGTAGGTAGGTAGGTAGGTAGGTAGGTAGGTAGGTAGGTGGGTAGGTGGGTAGGAAGGTGGATAGGTAGGTAGGTGGGTAGGTAGGTAGGAAGGTGGATAGGTAGGTAGGTAGGAAGGTGGATAGGTAGGTGGATAGGAAGGAAGGAAGGAAGGAAGGAAGGAAGGAAGGAAAACATATAATGCAGGATATTATTGTCAGAATGGATTATTCAAATAAGGCCAAATATACATGACTGTAATAATGAACAGTGGGAGTTAAGTCCAGTTATTAAGAGAAGCTCTGGAGCAGAGAGTTCTCTTCCAGCCAGAGGAGATGTGGATGTTTGAGTATAACTACAGTGTGTATATGTTGGTGTTTCCTGACCTCTGACCCCCGGCCTCCTCCCACTGGACGTCCTCCTGCAGGGTCTGATGGCAGCGAGTCAGAACGCTCCTCAGCGCGCGCTCTGCTCCCAGCAGCAGGCTGCAGTCAGGGTGCTCCGGCCTCGTCCACTGCAGCAGGCTCTGCAGCGCGGGAGGGAGGGAGGCCACAGGTACTTCATTAAAAAAAACGACGCTTTATTTTATTTTATTTTAGCTCCTAAAGAAATAATTAAAGTTATTTCTTCTCTGTTTAGAAATTGAAGTAGGTGCTTTTTTCAGAGCATGTATCACAAGGAGGTAAACACATCTTCACTTTATAGAAAATTAGGTAACCATATAAATACTGCTTAACTGAAGTCTGTGCTTTAAATAAAAAAAATCAGGTTCAACACTGCTAGATATTCTATTCTATTAAATGACCTTAAAGGTGGGGTAGGTGAGAATGGAGAAACCAGCTGGAGTGCGCTAGAATTTGAAAGTACGCAACCGAAAAAAATCTGCCCCTTCCTCCAGACTTCCTTCCAGAGCCCCTAATAATAATAATATATTTAATTTATATAGCGCTTCTCATCTGCCAAGACAAATCTCGAAGTGCTTCACAACAAGGGATACTGATACGCTTTGAGATAATAAAAGACAAATAATTGTAATAATAATAATAAGAAATCAAAAAATAAATATAAAATAGAGTACAAAAGTAAAAGTCGGAGATAGCGATAAAAATGGCAGTACTCCAGGTGTACCGTGCTCAAAGTTTATTTGAAGGCCTGCCGAAAGAAGAGGGTCTTAAGGCCGGTTTTGAAGACCTCGGTGGAAGGGGCAGATCTCAGCTGATCTGGGAGGGAGTTCCAGAGGCGCGGGGCGAATGAGCAGAAGGCTCGGTCTCCCATTGTTCGGAGACGTGTGCGGGGGATGTAAAGAAGAGGAGCGTGGCTGGAGCGGAGAGAGCGGGTAGATGTGTGGGTAGTGCTGCGTACCGGTACGCCGAACCGGTACTGGACTTGTAAAAAGTTTCGGTTCAAGTCCGGTTAAAACCGGAACGTCAGGAACCGGTACTTGGACTCGCAAAAAAACTAGCACTTACGTATATTCTGGTGTCTGTGGTTATTTAAACATTCCCTGATAAACGTTATTCAGCGTCAATAAATGAGTGCTAATCCCAGTGTGCTCAGTGTACAACATCACATGTCATTTCACCTTCGATTTACGGTTTGAAAACGTAGAATTTCGCCACATGCTAATGCTAACCGGAAGTGAAGAATTTTCAGAATAAAGTTTAAGTTAATAGTGTGAACTTTCGGTTTTTTCAGAATAAAAGTGATTTAAATTAGTGTTTTTAATTCAAAAATTACGCCATATCAACATTGATTTTAATTTCTAACAGTATGTATTGTAGAGTTGTAGAAAATACATGGTGCACAGACAGTACAGTACACTCTGACTGTACAGTCACTAGAGTGTAGCCTATACTGTATATTAGGTGTGTAACAGTGTGATGCGTATAGTCTACTCTACACTCTACCTTTCAGCAACGTTTTAGGGATTTAGGCTCAGTCAGCTCAGGGACTGTTGGTTACTTTAGTTTGGTAAATGAAATAAATGTTTGAACTTTGTAGTAGTTCACTGTAGTTGCTGTCATAAGTCATTTGTAGACTAAGTGGCACATTTGTACTTTGTAGAGAAATGTAGACACAAGTTGGAAGGGAGCACAATAAACCTGATGAGTTTGAATTTGAGTTGATTATGAGTTAATTTTCAATTGATAATTAGCTCACAATAAGTTCACTTTAGTTACTCACACAACTTGACACAAGCCATGGGTTCAGGTCCGGACTTATAAGTCCGGACCTGAACCTGAACCTCTGGACTTGAGTCCGGACCTGAACCTGAATGTGAGTCCAGGTACGCAGCACTATGTGTGGGTATGAATGAGGTCACACAGGTATTTTGGGCTTTGTCCATTCAGGGCTTTGTACGTGAGGAGCAGAACCTTGAACTGAATCCTGTAGTGGACTGGGAGCCAGTGTAGTTTTGCAAGTATGGGGGTTATGTGTGCGGACCTTTTTGTACCGGTGAGAACTCTGGCTGTGCTGTTCTGGACTAGTTGCAAGCGGTTGATGGATTTGGCTGGGAGACCGGAGAGGAGTGCATTGCAGTAATCTAGTCTCGAGAAGACGAGTGCATGAACCAGTTTTTTGATGTCATCAGTTGAGAGTGAGGGCTTCAGTCGGGAAATGTTTTTCAGGTGAAAGAAGGAGGTCTTGGTGATATGTTTGATGTGGGCTTGGAAAGACAGAGTGGGGTCAAACCTCACACCGAGGTTGGTGACAACGGAGGAGAGAGGAATGAGCTGACCATCAAGGGAGGGGCTGATGTTGGCGGCCTTGGCAAGCTGGTCGGTGGTGCCTATAAGGATTGCCTCCGTCTTGCTGCTGTTGAGCTGAAGGTAGTTGGTGGTCATCCAGGAGCGGATGTCTTCCAGGCAGGTGTTTAGTGTTTGGATAGTGGTGGTATTGGGTTGTGTTTTGATGTAGACCTGAGTGTCGTCGGCATAGCAGTGGAAGTTGATGTTATGTTGTCTGATGATATGACCCAGAGGTAATAGATAGATTAAAAACAGGTTCGGCCCCAGCACTGAGCCCTGTGGGACCCCGCATGTCACTGCGGTGTCGTCAGACCTGGAACCCCCCAGAGACACGTGGTACTTCCCCTCCTCCAACACACACGAACGCGCACATGACCAATGAGGGCACGAGATAAGTCTGTGCCCAGATGGAAGGCTGACAGGCAGGTAGGCCATCCAGTTACTTTAGCCGGGCCGGCTCAGATGATTGGTCGTGCTTTTTACAGCGCCACGGCTTCCACAGATGAAATAATGTTATGTATTTATTGCTATCGGGATGTTAAGAGCATTCCATGGAATATAACAAAAAGTGTTTCTGAAGTGAATTACCTAACCCACCTTTAAATTATATTATATTGAATGAGATACTTCCTGGTTCCAGCTTTTACATTTTTAATTATTGGACACATTTGACTTGCCTAAGTTGACCTGATCCCCTGTAGCTGCAGACTCACCTGGATGTGGCTCAGGTAGGCGTGGATTCTGGAGACGGGAGCGAGCAGCAGAGAGAGGAGCTTCATCTCCTCCTGACCGCTCTGAGGAACACAGGGAGGAACGTTCCTCGGGTTCTTTAACAGGAAGTAAAGGTTCCTCTGGTTCTTTAACAGGAAGTAAAGGTTCCTCTGGTTCTTTAACAGGAAGTAAAGGTTCCTCAGGTTCTTTAACAGGAAGTAAAGGTTCCTCCGGTACTTTAAATGGAAGTAAAGGTTCCTCTGGTTCTTTAACAGGAAGTAAAGTTTCCTCTGGTACTTTAACAGGAAGTAAAGGTTCCTCAGGTACTTTACCAGGAAGTAAAGGTTCCTCTGGTTCTTTAACACAAAGTAACGTTCCTCAGGTTCTTTAACAGGAAGTAATGTTCCTCATGTTCTTTAACAGGAAGTAAGGCTCCTCAGGTTCCTCAGGTTCTTTAACAGGAAGTAAAGGTTCCTCCGGTACTTTAAATGGAAGTAAAGGTTCCTCTGGTTCTTTAACAGGAAGTAAAGTTTCCTCAGGTACTTTAACAGGAAGTAAAGTTTCCTCTGGTACTTTAACAGGAAGTAAGGTTCCTCAGGTTCTTTAACACAAAGTAACGTTCCTCAGGTTCTTTAACAGGAAGTAATGTTCCTCATGTTCTTTAACAGGAAGTAAGGCTCCTCAGGTACTTTAAGAGGAAGTATAGGTTCCTCTGGTTCTTTAACAGGAAGTAAAGGTTCCTCTGGTACTTTAACAGGAAGTAAAGGTTCCTCAGGTACTTTAAAGAGCCTGTGACACCATCCCAACAACTGTTGTGCAATGAAATATTGGGCTACTAGTAATCTCGAACCGTCAGTTTAAAAAAAGAAAAAGCGATACCGTTTCGTTAAATATCAATAATTTCGAACATCGCGGGGAAATTCCTTCACTCATTTTGAAGGTTCTTTAACAGGAAGTAAAGGTTCCTCTGGTTCTTTAACAGGAAGTAAAGGTTCCTCAGGTTCTTTAACAGGAAGTAAAGGTTCCTCCGGTACTTTAAATGGAAGTAAAGGTTCCTCTGGTTCTTTAACAGGAAGTAAAGTTTCCTCTGGTACTTTAACAGGAAGTAAAGGTTCCTCAGGTACTTTACCAGGAAGTAAAGGTTCCTCTGGTTCTTTAACACAAAGTAACGTTCCTCAGGTTCTTTAACAGGAAGTAATGTTCCTCATGTTCTTTAACAGGAAGTAAGGCTCCTCAGGTACTTTAAGCGGAAGTATAGGTTCCTCTGGTTCTTTAACAGGAAGTAAAGGTTCCTCAGGTACTTTAACAGGAAGTAAGGCTCCTCAGGTACTTTAACAGGAAGTAAGGTTCCTCAGGTTCTTTAACAGGAAGTAACGTTCCTCATGTTCTTTAACAGGAAGCAAAGGTTCCTATGGTTCTTTAACAGGAAGTAACGTTCCTCAGGTACTTTAACAGGAAGTAACGTTCCTCAGGTACTTTAACAGGAAGTAAAGTTTCCTCTGGTACTTTAACAGGAAGTAAAGGTTCCTCAGGTACTTTACCAGGAAGTATAGGTTCCTCAGGTTCTTTAACACAAAGTAACGTTCCTCAGGTTCTTTAACAGGAAGTAATGTTCCTCATGTTCTTTAACAGGAAGTAAGGCTCCTCAGGTACTTTAAGAGGAAGTATAGGTTCCTCTGGTTCTTTAACAGGAAGTAAAGGTTCCTCTGGTACTTTAACAGGAAGTAAAGGTTCCTCAGGTACTTTAACAGGAAGTAAGGCTCCTCAGGTACTTTAACAGGAAGTAAGGTTCCTCAGGTTCTTTAACAGGAAGTAAAGGTTCCTATGGTTCTTTAACAGGAAGTAACGTTCCTCAGGTACTTTAACAGGAAGTAACGTTCCTCAGGTACTTTAACAGGAAGTAAAGTTTCCTCTGGTACTTTAACAGGAAGTAAAGGTTCCTCAGGTTCTTTAACACAAAGTAACGTTCCTCAGGTTCTTTAACAGGAAGTAATGTTCCTCATGTTCTTTAACAGGAAGTAAGGCTCCTCAGGTACTTTAAGAGGAAGTATAGGTTCCTCTGGTTCTTTAACAGGAAGTAAAGGTTCCTCTGGTACTTTAACAGGAAGTAAAGGTTCCTCAGGTACTTTAAAGAGCCTGTGACACCATCCCAACAACTGTTGTGCAATGAAATATTGGGCTACTAGTAATCTCGAACCGTCAGTTTAAAAAAAGAAAAAGCGATACCGTTTCGTTAAATATCAATAATTTCGAACATCGCGGGGAAATTCCTTCACTCATTTTGAAGTTTTGGGGGAAGCCGGAAGTGACGTCAATGCAGGAACGCTTCGAGAGCTAAACACGGACAAAGTGTGTTGTCATGCGTAGAAATGGTGAATTACTGAGTTTAGGCACGTTAATAACGTTTTAATGAAGTTGACTACAGTATATTCATATTTGTCAGTGCTTTCATGTCAATTCGGCGACATAAACATAAATGATCGTGGTGAAGATGATGATTACATTAGGATTAAAAATCGGGAGTGAGAGCTGCTGAATTTCCTCCCGTCGGATGTGATATAAAAACAAATCGATTATTTTTGTGGTTATAAACTCAAGTGGATGAAACTACATTTATTGGTGCTTTCATGTCAATTCGGCGAACATATGATACATTAAATGATGAGTGAGGATGATGATTAAAAATCGTTTGTTTGAGCCGGTCTGCATTTACTGATGAGAAAACAAACCGATGCTTTTTGTAGTTGTAGTAGTACACCAACGTGGATTAAACGTGTGGTTTTTTACCACAATGTTGGGGAAATTAATGGATAAAATGCACGGATTATTATTATTATTCCCACTCCGATCGGGACACTAGGTCCACCGTTTCCCCGCAGCGAGGCTCCCCCGTTGACAGTTTACGTGGGCTGGGTGCAGTGGGACTGTGGGTGCAGGGGCGGACTGGCCATCGGGACGAATCCCGATGGGCCGGTACCGAAGTGGGCCGGTCGGATAAGTAACTAGCACATCCCCCATAGGCGGGCGCGTGAGGCTCAGGTTTGAGAAGGCTAAATAACTTCTTTTACCTGACGCTGCCCGCCTCCGGCGTCTATAGAAAAGAGATCCACTCAGTGTGCGGAGTTTAAATCTCTCAAGTCATATTACAGGATAAAGGAAATACAGTTTAAACTGCCGTATGCAGAGAAGACGCCGACGTGTCGCACTTATCATTCATATCACATCATCGATCATATAATATCATAATATATCATATATTTCCTTATCTGAGTCAGCTTCTCCAGCCTCATCTGGCCGTGCAACACTCACAGTGTCACAGACTGTATGCAGAAGTATTATTTAACACATTATGTTGACGAAACACTCGAGACAAATGTAATTAAAGTCAGATCCACTCGTGTCTTAGACGTGAACGCGCTCTCAGCTGGAGAGAGAAACCCTGGCTTGATTTACCGAGTTGATAACCAGCGTCGTAGGACCGCTTAGCGAGATCTCGTTTGTTAGTTTTAGTTGTGTTAGTTTGTTTGTTACTCAAACATATCCAGGGTCTGTTGAACTGGCTTCGTAGTACAGGGCACAGGTGGCTAGCAGCGCTAATGTCAAAGACACAGACATTATACATTATATTTGTATTTTACATCCCCCGCTCCCCCCGTTGACAATTTACTAGCGGTACCGAAGTGGGCCGGTCGAGAGTCCCGGGATGATTTTTAGTCCCAGTCCCACTGGCTACATGACCGTATGATCGCCCATATTGACGCACCTCATTCCTAAACTTCTAACAGATACAACATAAACCGATCCTTCAGCCTCATATGAGCTCTCAGACACGTTCAACATTAACCTGTCATCGCTGTCTGAGCTTGCTGCTGTGTGCGCCGTCGTGCGTTAACATCTGACTGTATATATATATAAAGGTTTACATGCAGATGCTGGGATCCTGGACGGTGCAGCTGGAGCGCTGTGCCCGCAATGACGTCACCCATCATTTGGCGGGACTTGAAGAATCCGCGAGAAGATCCAGAAAATTGTCAACATTGAAGGCAGATTAATGGTTATCAAAGTACAAATATCCAAAATCAGTTCAGTAACGGTTTTCAAGGGGACCATATTTACTCAAATTGATGGGTTTGGATGATGGGGGAAAACCGTGTCACAGGCTCTTTAACAGGAAGTAAGGCTCCTCAGGTACTTTAACAGGAATTAAGGTTCCTCAGGTTCTTTAACAGGAAGTAACGTTCCTCAGGTTATTTAACAGGAAGTAAAGGTTCCTCTGGTACTTTAACAGGAAGTAAAGGTTCCTCATGTCCTTTAACAGGAAGTAACGTTCCTCAGGTTCTTTAACAGGAAGTAAAGGTTCCTCTGGTACTTTAACAGGAAGTAAAGGTTCCTCAGGTTCTTTAACAGGAAGTAACGTTCCTCAGGTACTTTAACAGGAAGTAGCGTTCCCCTGCTGTGTATTGATTTTCTTCTATAATTTAACCCAAATAAATCGGCACCTCCCCTTTTTCTAGAAAACAAGTTATTTGGTACCAGTTTGCACCTTTTGATAAAACTCCATAATAATTTGACAAATACTGTTAAAGAATAAATACATACTCTGAATTAGAAGCGAAAGAGTTGTGCAGTTTTAAATCGTTAATATTGCGCAGAAACGTGCTCAATGATCAGTTTGATGAAGGTCATGGTTACCTGCTTCTTCTCGGAGACGCTGATCCGGTTGAACTCCAGCGAGAGGAAGGAGGCGAGCGTGGTCGTGTATCCGAGGTACATCTCTGAGAACGCCGTCTGCACGACACGAAGCAGAGAGACTCAGGGCGGGGTTCAGAGCAAAGGACGGAAATCCTTCTCAGATCAGTAACTCACGTCGTTCTGTCCGATGAGCTGCAGCACGATGTCTCCGATCAGAGACTTCCAGTGTTCTGCCGACAGTCTCTCCTGCAGGGTGTTCCTGAAGAGCAGGTGCCTCTGCAGCAGCTGCTCCACAAAGCTCACAAACGTCTGACTGAGAGACAAAAACACACGTTTTCTTATTTCACAACAAGAGGAGCGGAGCTGCAGGCAAACATGATTTTTCAGGTGATTTTGGGATATTTTAACTTAACATATAGAAATGTGCAGCAGAAGTAAAAGGTTGATTAGATATCAGATTCATTTATTTTAACCTATTTTGTTATTATTTATTTTATTTTATTTAGCAGCATTTTGGGCATTTTCTATGGAGCATTTTTGAAGCAGTTCAATCACAAGTTGATTTATTTGTTTATTATTTTATTGAGCAAAATTTTTTGCAATTTGTTTATGATGATGATACATTTTATACATTTATATAACAATTACAATGTAGGCCTAGTACAAAACGTAAAGCACACTAACGGCCCCTACACACGGCGGCGTGCGTTGCCGCTTCAACGCTGGCATGCCAGCATGGATGTAGCATGAATGCTTTGCTTTGTATGTCCGGGGCGGGACATTCATGTGATTGGTTGTTGGTTGTGTTGCTCGCGTTGACTCCCCAAGCTCAAGACACGCCTACCGCCAAGCGGCAACGCACGCCGCCGTGTGTAGGGGCCGTAACTCTTAAAGGTAGGTAACGGCCCGTCCACACAGCGGCGTGCGTTGACGCTTGCCGGCGGGCTCCGCTTCGCTTCCCACGATGCAGTTCGGCTAAAAGTGACGTCACCCCATTCAAAGTGAATGGGCAGAAGCGTTGGAAGCTTCAACGCACGCCGCTGTGTGGACAGGCCGTAAGAATGGAGAAACCAGCTCGAGTGCGCTAGAATTTGAAAATACACAATCGTAAAAAATCTGCCTCTTCCTTCAGACTTCCTCACAGAGCCCCTCCTCCAACACACACGAACGCGCACATGACCAATGAGGGCACGAGATAAGTCTGTGCACAGATGGAAGGCTGACAGGCAGGTAGGCCATCCAGTTACTTTAGCCGGGCCGGCTCAGATGATTGGTCGTGCTTTTTACAGCGCCACGGCTTCCACAGACGAAATGTTTTTATGTATTTATTGTCAAAGCTTTTAATATATTCATTGCTATCGGGATGTTAAGAGCATTCCATGGAATATAGCAAAAAGTGTTTCTGAAGTGAATTACTTACCCTTCCTTTAATTATAGTTTTATTTAAAACACCTAAAACTTCCCTCTGAGTTGCAGAATTCATACAGAAACCATGATGACTAAAGTTGTGTTTGTGTATATATAAAGGTGTACTCACTATGGCTCCAGGGTCATCAGGTGGTCCGGGGGCTTCCGGTATTTGTCGTACAGCTGGTTTAACGTCGACACGTATTCCCACTCCGAGTGGAGCAGCTGCATCGCCACCTGATGACGAGCGTCTGGAGGAAAAGAGAAACATTTTAATTAACGATAAATCACAATTCTGCCCCCAGCCTCCACCCCAGCCTCCACCCCAGCTTCCACCCCAGCGTCCACCCCAGCTTCCACCCCAGCGTCCACCCCAGCTTCCACCCCAGCGTCCACCCCAGCGTCCAACCCAGCCCAGCCCAGCGTCCACCTGTAGGCTCGGGGGGTTAGTTATTTAATCATCACTCATCGTGGATGTATATCTGTGAGTGACGAGGCCCGAGCCTAGACGCCTAACTCAACTATATGCTGCTTCTAATAAACATGTTAAAGAAACACGTGAGTTGTCTGACTGAAATGTATATATTTTTTTCTCAGATCATTTAGTTTTTCAAACAAATCTCCGGATTGTGAAAATTGAATTTATTTGTCTTCTGAAAATCTCAGAATTCCGAGAACTGTCCAAATTCTGACTTTTTATTAGAAATCTGAAGAAAAAACAATTACATTTTCTCAGAGATTTTTGTTTTTTGAAAATCTCATGAGTTTTCTCTGAGAATAGTTTTTTTCATTTTGTATCCTGCAAATCTCAGTATTCAGATTTCTTTCTCAGAAAAATGTTGCCGGAAAATCCCAGAAATCAGAATTTCCTTTTTTGAAAAAAGAAATATATAGAGTGCACCCGGAAAGTATTAATACCCCTTCACTTTTTCCACATTTTGTTATGTTTCAGACTTCAAAATTGATTAAATGTATTTTCTCCACATTCTAGACACAAACCCTCATAAAGTGGAAAAAGTTTTAAAATAATTTTTGCAAATGAATTAAAAATAAAACACTCATGTGCATAAATATTCACACCCTTTACTCAATACGTCGTTGAAGCACCTTTGGGAGAAATTACAGCCTCAAGTCTTCTTGAGTATGCTACACGCTTGGCACACCTATCTTTAGAACGTTTCTCCCATTCTTCTTTGCAGATCGTCTCTAGCTCCATCAGCTTGGATGGGGAGCGTCGGTGCACAGCCATTTTCAGATCTCTCCAGAGATGTTCAATCGGGTTCAAGTCTGGGCTCTGGCTGGGCCACTCAAGGACATTCACAGACTTGTCCCGAAGCCACTCCTTTGTTATCGTGGCTGTGTGCTGAGGGTCGTTGTCCTGTTGAAAGGTGAACCGTCGCCCCAGTCTGCGGTCCACAGCGCTCTGGAGCAGGTTTTCATCAAGGATCTCTCCGCACATTGCTGTATTCATCGTTCCCTTGATCCTGACTAGTCTCCCATCCTGCCGCTGAAAGACATCCCCACAGCACGAAGCTGCCGCCACCGCTTCACTGGTGTTGGCCAGGTCTGGTTTCCTCCAGATGATCAGGCCAAAGAGATCCATTTTGGTTTCACCAGACCATTTGTTTTCATCATGGTCCTCTCGGTGCTCCATGTGGGCTTTCATGTGCCTTTTGCTGAGGAGTGGCTTCCTTCTGGCCCCTCTGCCATTAAGGCCTGATTGGTGGAGTGCTGCACAGATGGTTGTCCTTCTGGAAGGTTCTCCCATCTCCACAGAGGAACACTGGAGCTCTGTCAGAGTGACCATCGGGTTCTTGGTCACCTCTCTGACCAAGGCCCTTCTCCCCCGATGCTCAGTTTGGTTTGGGCGGCCAGCTCTAGGAAGAGTCCTGGTGGTTTCAAACATCTTCCATTTGCAAATGATGGAGACCAATGTGCTCGTTGGGACGTTCAATGCTGCAGACATGTTTCTGTACCCTTCCCCAGATCTGTGCCTTGATACAATCCTGTCTCTGAGGTCTACAGTCAAGTCCTTGGACCTCATGACTTGGTCTGTGCTCTGATGTGCACGGTCAACTGTGGGACCTCATACAGATGGGTGTGTTCCTTTCCAAGTCATGTCCAATCTATTTAATTTATTACGAGTGGACTCCAGTCAAGTTATAGAAACATCTCAAGGATGATCAGTGGCTGCACTTGAGCTCAGTTTTCAGTGTCAAAGCAAAGGGTGTGAATACTTATGAACATGTGATATTTCATTTGATTCTTTTTAACACGTTTGCAAAAAATTATTTCAAAACGTATCGTGTGTGGAATATTGAGAAACAAAATGAATTTAATCCATTTTGAAATAAGGCTGAACCATAACAAAATGTGAACAAAGTTAAGGGGTATGAATACTTTTCCGATGCACTTTGTTTCTCTCAGAATATTTTTTTCTTTTTCTGAGAATCTCAGAACTCCCAAAAATGTCACTTTAAATAACAGGAAAAAAATGCCTTTCATATCTGACATCTGTAACAAAATGAGTACATTTATTGATATTTTTCTCACCGGTGCCCTCACTCAGTCCGGCTTTGAGTCCCTGCAGGAAGCAGTGCAGCAGCAGCTTCCCCCGGGACACACACGACGCAGCACACACACACTGCGTCCTGCGCTCACACACATCACCGCTGAACGAAACACAAGGAACCATGGAAACAACTGCTATTTATTTATCTATTTAAGTATTTAAGTATTTCTTGTTGTTTTACTGACCTCTTGGCTGTGGCGCCCTTGTCTTCCTGCAGAGGTTTCTGTCTGTAGAGCTGCAGGATCTGACCGCTCATCACCCCCAGATCCTCCTGCGAGAAAACAAGCAAAACACTCAGGAAATACACCAACAAATATTATTAACGATGTGTGTTGGGTTCAAACCCCACTGCAGCCAGCATGTCGTTGTGTCCCTGCAAGACACCCCAAATTGCTCCTATGGCGGGGATTGTCCACAGTATTGAGTATGTAAGTCGCTTTGGATAAAAGTGTCTAACAAGTAACATGCAATGAAATGTACAAATAAAAATATATACAAAGCACAAAAAACACACCATGGAGATGTATTGAGATGTTCAGTTGACGGTGTGTCAGGGCGTTGATTAAACAGCTGATTGCTGCAGGTGTGCCTCAACAGAAGACTACTCTGAAATGTGCAGCCTTTATCTCCTACGTCCCTTTGAACTTTGGATTATACTTATTTTTGTATATGGATATGACTATTGTGGTTGCACTGGATTTAAAGAGAACTTCTGCAAAGTGCCGGATGCTGTCGAAGGTGAGCAAACACTGGAGAGTTCACTATGGAGTGAAAGGTATGACATAAAGAACAGGAAAATACACGTGTTGAAAAGTCAGAAAAATAAGTATTGTAAAAAATGAATAATAATAATAAAACAATAGATAAATGGTGCAAAAATAATGAAAAATTAAATAAAAAATGTGGAATTGCTTGAAGAAGAAAAAACATTTAGTGAGTAAAAATAAATAGAGAAATAAAATATCTGCAAAATAAAATACGATAAATAAAGTAATAGATTTAAAAAATGGTATATAGTTATTCTGTCTAATAACTGTAATGGGTGCACATCTTTGAGAGAATATAACCCATGTTATGTATTATGATTATGTGATCACAACCCTCTGTCTCCACATGATCCCATGCCCCTCATCATCTGATGGTCTCACCCTCAGAGCCTCCACCAGCGCCTCCACACGCAGAGCCTTCTTCCTGCAGCTCCTCCGGTTCTCCTGCAGCTCCTCCCTCAGGTCGCTGTCTCCATGCTGGATCTGACTGAGCTCCATCAGGGCGCCGCTGAAGCCCGACTTCAGCTCCGACACCATGCCCTGCAGCTGATCAGTCACAATGTTAATTACATTCATCAAAGCGGCACAATAAAACACGTGTTCACACTCCTGATGCTGTACGCATTTTAAACTGACAGGGGCCCCTCTGACCTAACAGCGGGACACTGTGAGCTGGCTCACTGGTGTGGGGTCGGCGAGACAGCGAGACACCGCGGAACTCAGCCTGGGCACACACACAAACTCCCAGCCAGGCTGCGGGTGTGTGTGTGTTTCGGGATGGGTTTCGCTGTCTCTCAGACGGCCACTGGGGGGGGGGGGGGGGGTGCTGTATGAGAAACCAATGCGAGTTTGGAAAATTGCACAATATACATTTATTCTAGTATACCTTAAAGATGGGGTAGGTAAGTTTGAGAAACCGGCTCGAGATCGCTAGAATTTGAAAATACACAACCGGAGAAAATCTGCCACTTCCTTACAGAGCCCCTCCTCCAACACACACGAACGCGCACATGACCAATGAGGGCATGAGATGAGTGTGTGCCCCGATGGGAGGCTGACAGGCAGGTTGGTTGTACTTTTTACAGTATCACGGCTTCTACAGATGAACATTTTTTTATGGATTTTTTGTCAAAGCACTTCAGATATTCATTGCTATCGGGATGTTAAGAGCATTCCATGGAATATAACAAAAAGTGTATCTCGAGTCGGTTTCTGAAACTTACCTACCCCACCTTTAACAATGGAATTATGATCAGTAGAAATGGCCATGACATGGGACCTGTAACAGAGCATAATGAGAGGAGCTGCAGGATAAATACCTTTGAGATCTCAGAGACGAGCTCGGCCTCCTGAGGCTTCATGACCTTCAGAGACACACAAACCGCACACAAACAACACAGACAACAGGGCTGTTTGCAAACTCTGTGATAATCTGCACAAACATCACAAGTGTCCAAAGCTGAGAACATTAGTAAAGTAGAGTTTGCAAGTCCACTGTGCAAAGAAAGGCATGCTCTCTTGTACACAAGATATCATTCTGAACTAAATGCATATTTAATTTGTGGAAAAAGGACAAAAACGATATTAACTCCAACTGTATTTCCAGTTGCTTTAAGCACACATGAATTTAAAAACCAAAACAGCCTATGAATACTTTTCTGCAGAATATTCAGCCAAGTGTATTTATAATTTAACATATGTATATGTATTGCATTAATGTAAGCATACAATAATCAATTCTGCTTAATAATACAAAATTAAGTTTTTAGTCAATTGAGTACATGTACAAGTATTTTTGGTTTAAAGCACTGAAAACATCTAATTTCTTTCACATGTCCCTACCTATATATTAAAGTGTATGCATTAACTAGAAGAGTTCAAATCACATTATAACCCAGATTTAAAGAGTTACATCATGTGTGTACCTGCTCAGATGTTGCTCTGCCAGCAGCCGCTCTGCTGAGGAAGCGTCCGGCTGCCAGAGAGCTGCAGGAAATATCTGCCAGAGCCAAGATCTGCTTATAGACAGAAGGCAGGATCAGCAGAACAACTGAACATCCAACATGCAACACATTTGTGTTTTTGCAAAAATGCATAATTTAAACGCACTTTTAAACTGCCTAATAACAGATCTCCTTATATCACTTTCAAAATGTGCAGAAATCTATTTTTCCTGCAGGTTGTGAGACGTCCATGCTACTTAAAAGCATCTTATAACATTTTTAAACATGATTACAAGTGGGTGAAGTTAAATGAATAAAAGCAACAGGACTCGCCTCAGTTAGAGCTCTTAGATATCCCTCCTCCAGACATCTGAAAAGAGGCAGTAAATCCCCCCAAAAGACCCCAAATATCCAGTGCTTCCTCCTCTGTGGAGACGTGTGGATGTAGTGATGAGCGGTGTGTGTGTGTGTGTGTGTGTGTGTGTGTGTGTGTGTGTGTGTGTGTGTGTGTGTGTGTGTGTGTGTGTGTGTGTGTGTGTGTGTGTGTGTGTGTGTGTGTGTGTGTGTGTGTGTGTGTGTGTGTGTGTGTGTGTGTGTGTGTGTGTGTGTGTGTGTCTCTCTTGTGTAGCAGACAGCGTGTACATGAGGTGTTTCTCAAGGAAGTCACGTTCAGTGTGTATCATGTAAACACCGTACAGGAAACACTTTACTATATTATTGTAAAACTGTATATTGTTGTGCATTTGTGTAAATGTTTTCCTTTTCAACATTTTATTGAATAAAAACCCTTTTTTTGCATGTTTGATGAAATCCAGAGTAGTATTATAATAATATATATGACGTTAAGCGTGTATATATTTGGACCAAAACATTTAAACTTCAAATAAAAGACTATATTAAATCATCAAGTGCAATAATAATAATAAATAAACAATAATATCGTAATAATAATTATATTTAAAGTTGGTTTACAAATTAATTAATTAATTAATTAAACTCCTGCTACTATAACTACGAGTAAGATGCTGACATTTGATTATTACATTTAAATTTAAAATGTAAAAATATATTTAAAAATTGTAAATTAGGTGCAAAATAATTATGGAAATTAAATCCAAAGTGTGTAATAACTCCTAAAACATTTACAAAATAGGCTACATAACATACAAATACATTTTATATTTAGTGTTATTTATGTGCAGAATATATAAACTAATATAGTATGTTCATATTGTGTATATTTACTGAATGATTTTACTCGGTTTCACGTTGAGACCATCGTTGAGAAACGTAGAACAACATTACGTTAATAGATTTTATCACCAGGTCCCAGAAAACGGGAGAGATGATTTTGTCGCCTATGATTTCCCTTTAATTTTCTTCACTCCGCCCGTGTGGATCAATCCGCAGGTTAAATGGAGCAGCACTGTTTTGTGGAGGGGCGTGGTTAAGGGGCAGTACTTGAATCTGATTGGCCGCTTGGCTCAGTTAAAACTTTTCAAATCTATAGCAGCTGACGGAGCTGTCAAAACAGCCGGTGAGCGAGGTGAGAAATAACGACAATTAATACTGTATTTATCCACATGTATGTATGGCTTTAACACTACACAGCTTCTAATTAATCTCTTATAACAGCTACTTAAAGATATTTGATATAATTCCTCTTTGTTTGGCGACTTTGTCTCATAAATTAGCTTTAAAGCTAACGTTAGCTTAGTAACATGTGTTACTGACAGTCAGTTACTGTCAGTAACACATGTCTCTCTGAACGTCATTCATATAAATAATAATAATAATTAAAACTGTAAATGTTAAATAAGGTGTTGTGTTTCAATATGTTTTGGGTACCTTGGTTGCTGATTGGCTAATGGTTACACAAGACAACACATCACACAGCTTTTGGAGCACAGCAACAGTTTCCAAAGTGGTCTTGTTGTTTTTTGCAGAAGTTATTGCCTTTGCTATATCTTCCTTTTGAAAACGTGACATTGAGGTTTTTACAATGTTTCTGTAATACTTTTTTAATCCAAACCATTATTCTAAAAAGTAATCTGCAGATGAATCGAAACTGATGTATTTAGTTAAGAACACTTTTAATCAGATTTAGTTTACAGGGCTAAACCAACAGCTTTGTCCAATAGTCAAATGCACAGCAGAGAATGCATTTTTTAATATATTTTATTTTATATATGTTGTTCTTCCTCCCTGCAGTGTGTTGCTCTGCAGCGATGAGGACGAGTGAGTTTGACTCTTCATCTGAAGAAGAGGAGGCTGCAGACCAGCAGCTCGCACCCTTCCAAGTCTCCTGGTTAGAGCTTCTTATAATATATATCATTTTTGTTTGTTTTTATTATATATGTTTAAATTGTTTTATAATAATTTTATATATAAACAGAGAAAATATACATATTACATTTAAAGCAAAAGGGCTGGTCGGTGCTGGTTTTCCTACAGAGCAAATACAACTATATTTTAAATATAAGATGCGGTGCTAATCTCTTTAATGGTGGTTATTAAATACACTTTATTCTGTGCAATACTACCTCTTTAAAGTGGACCTATCATGCTATTTTTAGGCAATAGCATAGGTCTCAGATATTAAAAATATATTAAAAACATGTCTATGAAGTGTTTTGCTCAAAATACCAAACGGATCACCCATTCTAGCCACGCCTCATACCCCTATATTTCACTTCCTGTTTCAAAAGTGCTGATTTTGGGTATAAAGCTTTAAAAAAAATAAAAAAGCAGGGGTCTGAGCTCATGCGGGACCCGGCAGCTACTGTCTAAACTAAATGCTGCCGTGATGAAACGCCATATCATGGATTATCAAGGATTCTCTCTGAAACAGTCTGGAGCTCAAAGGTTTTCTCTCTTGCCGGTTACACCACAAGGTGAGTTCCTTTCTACTTCCTGCTTCTTCACACACATGCTCTCCAGTACAGGTTAGCTCTGAGTGTTAGCGATGCTAATGTGAACACCGACCATATTACGTCCAAAGCAGTCGGGCATTGTTTCTGATAGCAACGTTTCTGATTGGGCCGTGGGTCCACATTTCAGATGTTACGTCATATCGGACGCAAATCTGGATCAGCTCCGTTGTTCCCCGTTTTTAGAGATTTGGGTACGGAGGAAAAGAGAGAGGGTTTATTTTGTATTTTGTAATATTCCTTTTTTTCCCTCAATTTACTTCTTATTCAACATTTTTAATTATCTTACTGTGTATTTATACACCTTAGCAAATGACTTGTACTACACATTTATAAACCTCTGATTCTGATCTTTGAAAAAGTGAAAGTCAGCTTGTTTATAAAATGAAAAATGTAAAACAAGCTTCACTGTGTCGTTTGTATTATATTTATATATTTATTTATTGTCTCTCAGGTTACCTCTGTCCGTAGTGGAGAGCTCGCAGTTTCTGGGGATTTGTGCACTACCAGGTAAAGTCCAACTATATATAACTTTATATATCTTGTTTTACTTTATTGTACGATTTTTAAACGAACAATAATATAAACTCTTTCCTTTATTTGGCTTCAGGCTGCAAATTCAAAGACGTCCGCCGGAGTCTGGAGAGAGACGTTGGTGAGACGACATCTATCTTTACTGCTGCTTAAATAAATACTCAATATTAACACATGGGGTCAGGTATTCGGTACAGAAGAGTAATGCCATGTTCAAAATCCTTGCTTCATTTTGTTGACATATTAGAGCAGGGGTGTCAAACTTAAGGCCCGGGGGCCAAATCCGGCCCGCCACTTCATTTTATGTGGCCCTGCAAGAGCTTACAAAGAATATAATGAGTTTATTATAATGTTACGTGCCGCTTTACAGGAGACCGTTGCCCATAAACTACATGTCCCACAATGCATCTCATTTTGTGACATAGTCAATGAAGAGACTTGCAATTATTTTCCCTCGACTTCTGCTTTCAGACGTAGTTAATTATGAAGTTATTACCGTATCCGATAATAAGAGGCAATAGTGTCAAATAATACATTATTGTATATTTATCTAGTCTTAAAGTGACCACCGGCCCTTTGAGTGCAACCATAATTCTAATGTGGCCCGCGATGAAATTGAGTTTGACAGCCCTGTATTAGAGTCAAACGTTTTAACCCTAACCCTCTTTGTATCACTCTATATATCAGGAAATATATGACTTTCTGCACGTTTTCAGTAATAAATTGTGTTAAAAAAAACATGCTATAGAACCTAAGTAGCCTCTCAGTTGAGCAGTGCATGAGTTTTCTTGTTTTAACATCTCCTCTTCCTTGTTCTCAGAGGAGCTGCAGAGCCAGGGGGTGCAGGATGTGTTTGTTTTCTGCACCAGAGGAGAGCTGAGTAAGTACCGGGTACCCTCCCTGCTGGAGGTGTACGAGCAGCGAGGTTTCACCGTGCATCACACGCCCTTCCCCGACGGAGAGGCACCGCCGATGGAGCTGAGCTGCAGGATCCTGGAGGAGCTGCAGCTCAGCATGCGGAGCAGCAGGAGGACCGTCATACAGTGAGTGAGAGCTGTCGACCAATCACAACAGAGCCGGCCAGCTAACCAATCAGAGCAGACTGGGCTCTGGTTTCAGACAGAGGGTGAAAAGAGATGCTGCAGCACAGACAGTATGAGAAAAATGAAGAGCTTTTTGAACATTAAAGCAAGGAGACCTGAACATCAGCAGGAGAGGACTCTTTAAAGTAGAGACACTACATACTGATATACACCTGAACATCAGCAGGAGAGGACTCTTTAAAGTAGAGACACTACATACTGATATACACCTGAACATCAGCAGGAGAGGACTCTTTAAAGTAGAGACACTACATACTGATATACACCTGAACATCAGCAGGAGGGGACTCTTTAAAGTAGAGACACTACATACTGATATACACCTGAACATCAGCAGGAGAGGACTCTTTAAAGTAGAGACACTACATACTGATATATACCTGAACATCAGCAGGAGAGGACTCTTTAAAGTAGAGACACTACATACTGATGTACACCTGAACATCAGCAGGAGAGGACTCTTTAAAGTAGAGGCACTACATACTGATATACACCTGAACATCAGCAGGAGAGGACTCTTTAAAGTAGAGACACTACATACTGATATGCACCTGAACATCAGCAGGAGAGGACTCTTTAAAGTAGAGACACTACATACTGATATATACCTGATCATCAGCAGGAGAGGACTCTTTAAAGTAGAGACACTACATACTGATATGCACCTGAACATCAGCAGGAGAGGACTCTTTAAAGTAGAGACTCTACATACTGATATACACCTGAACATCATCAGGAGAGGACTCTTTAAAGTAGAGACACTACATACTGATATACACCTGAACATCAGCAGGAGAGGACTCTTTAAAGTAGAGACACTACATACTGATATGCACCTGAACATCAGCAGGAGAGGACTCTTTAAAGTAGAGACACTACATACTGATATACACCTGAACATCAGCAGGAGAGGACTCTTTAAAGTAGAGACACTACATACTGATATACACCTGAACATCAGCAGGAGAGGACTCTTTAAAGTAGAGACACTACATACTGATAAACACCTGAACATCAGCAGCAGAGGACTCTTTAAAGTAGAGACACTACATACTGATATACACCTGAACATCATCAGCAGAGGACTCTTTAAAGTAGAGACACTACATACTGATATACACCTGAACATCAGCAGCAGAGGACTCTTTAAAGTAGAGACAGACTGAAAACCAGCAGTGATAATAAGGCTGCTGCTGGAACAGGTTTCACTTTGTAAATCCAGGACTTGTAAATTCTCCTGAGGCTTTCCATCCCTCAGAGAGCTGATAGAGCCGTTCACCAGGAAACTGATTACCCATAATGCATCAGAGAGTAACCATTTTAATGTGAAGCAGGGTATAATGGCCGTTTATACAATGCACCAGGTTCCTATGCCACTTAGTCTGCAGCATATCTGACATCAGACTCCAGAAATCTCAAACCTTTTTGTGAAGACGTAATGCACTCACGAGAGGCAGGTAAACCTCCAACGAGGGTTTGTTGAAAATAAATTACAGCCCTCGTGTATTTTTAAATATTTGAGTTATTTTTATAACATTTGGAAAACCAGAAGTCTCTGAACTAAGACATGTTCCCCCTCGGGACGTCTCTCGTTACACAATTCAACAATTTCCCTCCAGCTTTCACTGTTTTGACGAGATATTTGTACACTTTTCTTTCCTCTTCAGCTGCTACGGAGGCCTGGGACGCTCGGGATTAAGTAAGTATATTTCACTCATGCTTTTATTTTGAAAATCAAGATCAAATTCTTCTTTAAATGTTTTAAATTGAACCGTTTTTTTATTGTTTCCAGTCGCCGCCTGCCTGCTGCTGCAGCTCTCTGTAACGATGACTCCTAACAGAGCCATAGAGATCCTGAGGGAGCACCGAGGAGGAGGAGCCATTCAGACGGTGAAGGTGAGGCCTCTCAATCTCATGCATTTAAATAACTACAGTCCACTGCAGCTTCTGCAGCTTCTTTATCGTCTATCCCCATTGAACATGCAGATACTTTCAAGCTGAGCATTTTCCAAAAGTGTGATGTCGATTTTACAACTTAAAGTTCACCTATCAATCAAAATTCTCTTCTTCATGTCTTTTCTACATCAACATGTGTCCCCTCTTCTTCATGTCTCTTCTACATCAACATGTGTCCCCTCTTCTTCATGTCTCTTCTACATCAACATGTGTCCCCTCTTCTTCATGTCTCTTCTACATCTACATGTGTCCCCTCTTCTTCATGTCTCTTCTACATCAACATGTGTCCTCTCTTCTCCATGTCTCTTCTACATCAACATGTGTCCCCTCTTCTCCATGTCTCTTCTCCATCAACATGTGTCCCCTCTTCTTCATGTCTCTTCTCCATCAACATGTGTCCCCTCTTCTCCATGTCTCTTCTACATCAACACGTGTCTCCTCTTCTTCATGTATCTTCTACATCAACACGTGTCCCCTCTTCTTCATGTATCTTCTACATCAACATGTGTCCCCTCTTCTTCATGTCTCTTCTACATCAACATGTGTCCCCTTTTCCTCATGTCTCTTCTACATCAACATGTGTCCCCTCTTCTTCATGTCTCTTCTACATCAACATGTGTCCCCTCTTCTTCATGTCTCTTCTACATCAACATGTGTCCCCTCTTCTTCATGTCTCTTCTACATCAACATGTGTCCCCTCTTCTTCATGTCTCTTCTACATCAACATGTGTCCCCTCTTCTTCATGTCTCTTCTACATCAACATGTGTCCCCTCTTCTTCATGTCTCTTCTTCATCAACATGTGTCCCCTCTTCTTCATGTCTCTTCTACATCAACATGTGTCCCCTCTTCTTCATGTCTCTTCTACATCAACATGTGTCCCCTCTTCTTCATGTCTCTTCTACATCAACATGTGTCCCCTCTTCTTCATGTCTCTTCTACATCAACATGTGTCCCCTCTTCTTCATGCCTCTTCTACATCAACATGTGTCGCCTCTTCTACATCAACATGTGTCCCCTCTTCTTCATGTCTCTTCTACATCAACATGTGTCCCCTCTTCTTCATGTCTCTTCTACATCAACATGTGTCCCCTCTTCTTCATGTCTCTTCTTCATCAACATGTGTCCCCTCTTCTTCATGTCTCTTCTACATCAACATGTGTCCCCTCTTCGTCATGTCTCTTCTACATCAACATGTGTCCCCTCTTCTTCATGTCTCTTCTACATCAACATGTGTCCCCTCTTCTTCATGTCTCTTCTACATCAACATGTGTCCCCTCTGTGGAAAGAGACTCTGAAAGTTTCAGGGACAAAGATTCTCTCTCTTTTTGTCCTGATCCATTTCTATAAAAACTGAAAATGAGCTGATCAGATTTTGCCCACTTGATGATGTCATAACGATGTGTTGTCTTGAGTAACCATTAGCCAATCAGCAACCAAGGTACCCCCCCCCCCCACCTTATCACCTGAATCTCCTCTAGAGCTCCATTGAGTTCTTTGTAACCAGATCTCTCTCAGAGGGGCGTGGGGAGGGGCTCCTTATTTTCATCTAAAGTAACAGACAGAGAATCAGCACTTTGGAAACAGGGCTGAAACAGATTGGATTATGGGTAATGCTGCAATGATCTGTTTGGTGTTTGGAGCCTTCAGAGACATGTTCTGTATATATCTGAGACCTGTGATATATTGATGAAAAACAGTTTAATTGGGGACCTTTTAAGGCTGCATCTTTTACCCAGTATTTGATCAAAAACAACTCAAAATGTGCTCCAGATAATTTAGTTGTGTTCTTATAATCGTTTTGTTTGCTTTGACTACGTTCATTTTCTTTTGCTTTCATATTTAATGAGCAAACATGTGAACTAACAACGTTCCATCACATTTCCCCCGCAGCAATACAACTTCCTGCATGAGTTTCGGGAAAGCTTCGCAGCGTACCAGCAGAGCAGAGAGGTTTCCACAGAACGCCGTGCGTCGCGGTGAACATTAAATATTTATTTCTGCAAACTCTCGTGTGTGTGTGTGTGTGTGTGTGTGAGATATGATTACACTTTAACAGAATATGTTGCTTTCATTTTGATCTCATTAAAAGACTTCCTGCTGTGTGTTCATAGTGCGTTTGCATCTGTTTGGCATTGCAACTGTTTTTGTTAAACTGGAGGAGGGCTTTCTGTCGTTATAGAAACGTGTATCCAATCAGCTGCATCTTCTGAATTATTCTCTCTGTCTGTAACTTTGCAAGCTGGTACTTTACTGCTACATGTTATTGGCAAGGTGCTATACATTGTTTTAATTGCATATCTACTGGCTTCCAGAGGAGAATCCCACAGATCCTTAAAATGTTTAAAAAAAGCTTTGAACTCAATTATCATAAGATTAGACATGTATTGGTAATAAATATCTTTGAAAAATGCTTTTCCTGTTGTTTTTTCATCATTATTCTTTTACCCTTTTAAACAGCTTTCAATTATAATAAACTTAACTGCGGTCAAAACATTAACACAAATCAGTAATCATCAGAAAAATATTTAAAACATTTCCACAGAACCTTGAATAAAATATTAAAAAGTATATTAGAAATGATTTGTAAATAAAATGTCTTTAAAATACATACAATTATGCTTTTTGTCTTATATATTTTTTTTTAAATGAAAGAAAATTAACTGTTTGGAAACCTCAATATTTGGGTTAAAATTCCTCTCCCATTAATACAGTATAGGGTGAACTTGACTTAAAATGATCCCTCACCCTTAGTAGTTGATTTTCTTAAAAGTTGTAAATCCTGATTGTCACTCAAAGAATTAAAGGGGACCTATCATGCGAAATGCACTTTTTGATTATCACTCCACAACAACTGCCCTACTTAAATTTACGAATGAACTCACAGGTGCCATTTTTATTGACTTGACAAAAGCCTTTGATTTCGTTGATCGATATCTGCTCTTGGATCAACTTCACGGCATTGGCCTTTCTAATAATACAGTGTTATGGTTTAACTCGTACCTTCACAGTAGAAAGCAATGTGTGGTTGTTAATGGAAAACAGTTTGACCTGTTGATCCAACAAAAGGGTGTACCCCAAGGATCAACTCTGGGCCCACTTCTGTTCTCTATTTACATAAATGATTTATCTTCTTGTCTCATTAATTGTTGTACTCACCTTTATGCTGATGACACTGTCATATATACATCCAAATCAGATTTTTCACAAATTCAGATCTCTCTTCAATCGGATTTTAATATTTTACAGGACTGGCTATCACACAATAAACTACTGCTCAACAAAACAAAATCTTATACCATGTTCTTTGGTACCAGGCAGAAGCTCAAATCCAAACCTAATGTAGTAATAACATGTAAGGATGGCACTTCTCTGCATAAAGTTGATAGCTTTAAATATCTTGGTGTATGGCTCTAGACTCTGAACTTTCATTTAAACTACATATAAAGCATGTAATACAAAAAGTCAATTACGGAATCAGTGTTTTACACCGCTCTCGCAATTGTTTTACGCTCAGTGTCCGAAAGAGAATTGCTTCTGAACTTATTCTTCCGATTATGGACTATTGTGATGTCTACCAAAATGCACATAAATCAGATCAGTCAACATAGCCTACAACAGACTATGCATATTTGTTCTTGGTTGTCCTTTTCGTACACATCACTGCACAATGTATAACCAACTTAAATGGCCTTCTTTAAATGTAAGAAGACACACGCATTGGCTTCAGCTGATATTTAAATGCATTTATCTTAACTATCCCCCTTATTTAAAGCAGTATTTTGTACCCTACTCACCAAATCATCAAGTTAGACATTCTGTTCAGATTTATTTCTCTGTCCCCTCTGCAAAGAAATGGATTGGCAGAAGAGCGTTCATTTTCAAAGCCCCAACTGACTGGAATACTTTACCTGCTGCTATTAGATCTCTTGCATCATTGGGTATATTTAAACATGCATTGTCATCTCACTTTCAACCGGTCTGTACTTGTTATTAATGAAACTGATATTGATGAAACAGATTTGCTCGACTGTCTCAAATTGTAATGATTGTGTGCATTGCTTGAATTGTACTTAACAGACTGTATGTGGTTTATCTTGTGTGTCATGTTTTGCATTTTGTCTTTTTGTTTATGTATGTCTGTAAGTTGTTGCTATTGTCGGGACCCCCTTGAAAACGAGATGGTGCATTTCAAGGGGTTTATCCCAATAAATAAAAATGTCTATATATTAGCATCGCTAACACTCAGAGCTAACCTGTACTGGAGAGAGCGGGTGTTTCTCAATTTCGAGGACGCTTCTTTGGTAGGACAAGTCTTCCGAGTCAGGTCCTTCAGAAAGCTAGGGAAGAATCCTTCCTGGCATTCGGAGAACGAAGAATGGAACAGGTTAGCAAGTGCGCAGGTGTGCGTCATATGAGAGGCCCCGCCTTACATTTTCCGCCACAGATTTTGGAAATTGGTCCGTGCGCACAGCATTGTGGGGATTTTAAGACCGCGGAGGATACGTGCAGCCTCTAAATGTCTCACTACGAAGGAGCCTGGACTCGATGATGTAGCATCCTTGAAATAGTGGCTCTGGAGCAGCCTTCCTTGACATTGAGAAACACCCAGCATGTGTGAAGAAGCAGGAAAATCCATGATATGGCGTTTCATCACGGCAGTATCTGCCGGTAGAATCTCCCGCATGAGCAGGCATAAGCTCCGCCCCTCTTTTTTATCAAATGTTTTTTTTTATTAAGCTTTATACCCAGAATCAGCACTTTTGAAACAGGAAGTGAAATAGAGGGATGTGAGGCATGGCTAGAATTGGTGATCTGTTTGGTATTTTGAGCAAAACACTTCATAGACATGTTTTTTATATATCTGAGACCTATGCTATTGCCTAAAAATAGCATGATCGGTGACCTTTAAAGCTAACATGCAACAAGCTGTAGGAGCCATGTATTAATTTCCCTTTAAAAAAATATATCATTTGAGTCGAGAAAACAGAGTGGGATAGTTTTTTTTTTATTTAGATTCAAATAAACTCAAGTTGTCATTTTCTAGATGTGACATGAATGAATACATAAAAATGTTCAGTGTCCCGTTCCCTGATAAATGGCAATAAATACTCAGAGTATTTATGAAAACGTCCTGTCTAACGGCCTCAACTCTAAACTGCTGGATAACGACCCGACACTGCGAGGAGTGTTTGATATCTTGGAGACATAACAAAAAAAAAACAGAATAAATAAACACTGAAGTTCCTAACGATGGAATATTTGGTGCTGAAATGAACAGAAAGCACAAAAACATAGGAAATGTAAAAAGGTACATTCAACAGTACATCAAGTTTTCTTCCAAATACCAAACAGTGTTGCTCATCAATGCTGAACATATGAATATACTGTTGAGTTTACCCTTAAGTTAGTACAGAAATACAAGTCACAAACACATTGCTGGCTACTCTGGATTCACACTTAAGAAACATATTGCCATGGATTTCACATACAATGGCCGACGGGTGGGAACGCGCTACAACGGCCCTGAAACATTTCCATCAGGAGAAACACGCTGCATATGTGCCGAAACACGTGGAGAAACATCTTTACCAACTTGAGGAAACATGCAGCATAAAGAAAACATTCACCAACTTTAGGAAACATGCGCAGCGTTTACTAAAAGCTGCAGAAACCAAACGCTGCAAATACAAAACGCTGCAAGAAGCTGAAAACACAACGGAGACCAGGGGACACTAAAGAGTGACGCACACAGCTGGGAGACCAGGGGACACTAAAGAGTGACGCACACAGTTGGGACCGGAGCGCATGGTGACGTTCAGGATTAAACGTGACTCACCAAGCGCTCCGGTCCCAGCTGTGTGCGTCACTTATTAGTGTCCCCTGGGTCCCGTTGAGCTTCTTGCAGAGTTTTTGATGTTTCCATATTTGCATCGTTTCTGAATCTGTAATGTGTTGGTCCTGATGGAGCGTTTTGGGCCGTTGCAACACGTTTGCACCCGCCAGCCACCGTATTAACAGGGATTACTTGATGTGATGATACGTCTAAATACATCAGATTAAAAACTGATGCGACAACCACGTTATGATTGTCCCCGTGCAACACACCTCACTAAGTGATATCAAACCAATGCACGTCACTGTAACTCCCAAAAAAACGTACATTTTTCTTAAGTCTCGTCTGCATTTAACTACTGGTTTTAGTGACGATAATGAATCACGCTGCAGGTATAATTTAGCTGCTAAAAGCCCAGAATCTAATTCACAGGAAAAGCTAACGCGGCAACCGTCTGCCTATAGTTGTAAACACTCAAAATCTGGGAGAAAAAAAACTTTATTTAAATCCCAAAGCATCAAAATCACCACATCAATAAAAAGGAAGAAAAATGAACTTGTCCTTCAGGTTTTTCCTTGGTTTCCAAAACATTTTAACTAGTGCTATGAGAGGAACGCTGCAACGAGATATTCTCTTTAAATCGGGGTTCATGTTTCCGGAAATGCGCTGTTTGTGTGTGTGTGTGTGTGTGTGTGTGTGTGTGTGTGTGTGTGTGTGTGTGTGTGTGTGTATGTGTGTATGTGTGTATGTGTGTATGTGTGTATGTGTGTGTGTAAGGGGGGTTTTGAGAGTTCGCCTGTTGTCAGGTGTTTCTGAGCGTCGGACCAGTTTCCCGCACTAACATCATCAGCGTCTTCAAGTCTGCTTCCTGGCATCCTTCAGCTTCCTTTAGGAGCTCACCAGAACATAGATCATCCTGTTAGAAACAAGAAAGAACAAGTTAGACACCTACAAATGTTGGATTTTACATCTCAGGGGTCATTAGGACCTATAAAACAGCTAAGGGACGTTGGTTTTCACAGTTAAGGGCGTTGAGGGATGTTGGATTCTAAATCTCGAGTCATTTTGTCCTATAATACAGCTAAGGGATGTTGATTTTACACTTAAGGGGTTTTGGATTTGAAATATCAGGCTATAATGTCCTAAAATACAGTTAAGGGATGTTGGATTTTATAGTTAAGGGCCGTTATGTCATACAACACAGTTAAGGGAGGGTGGATTTTAGGGTTACGGGATGTTGGATTTTATAGTTAAGGGTCGTTATGTCATATAACACAGTTAAGGGAGGGTGGATTTTAGGGTTAAGGGCCGTTATGTCAAATAACACAGTTAAGGGAGGGTGGATTTTAGGGTTAAGGGATGTTGGATTTTATAGTTAAGAGTCGTAATGTCAAATAACACAGTTAAGGGAGGGTGGATTTTAGGGTTAAGGGATGTTGGATTTTATAGTTAAGGGTCGTTATGTCATATAACACAGTTAAGGGAGGGTGGATTTTAGGGTTAAGGGCCATTATGTCAAATAACACAGTTAAGGGAGGGTGGATTTTAGGGTTAAGGGATGTTGGATTTTATAGTTAAGGGTCGTAATGTCAAATAACACAGTTAAGGGAGGGTGGATTTTAGGGTTAAGGGATGTTGGATTTTATAGTTAAGGGTCGTTATGTCATATAACACAGTTAAGGGAGGGTGGATTTTAGGGTTAAGGGCCATTATGTCAAATAACACAGTTAAGGGAGGGTGGATTTTAGGGTTAAGGGATGTTGGATTTTATAGTTAAGGGTCGTAATGTCAAATAACACAGCTAAGGGAGGGTGGATTTTAGGGTTACGGGATGTTGGATTTTACTTTAGAGGTCATGTCCTATAAAACAGTTAAGGGACGTCGGATATAACAGTTAAGGGATTTTGGATTTAATATCGGAGGGTAATTTTGTCCTATAATACAGCTAAGGGATGTTGATTTTACACTTAAGGGAGTTTGGATCTGAAATCTCAGGCTATAATGTCCTAAAATACAGTTAAGGGAGGGTGGATTTCATAGTTAAGGGATGTTGGATTTTATAGTTAAGGGCCGTTATGTCAAATAACACAGTTAAGGGAGGGTGGATTTTAGGGTTAAGGGATGTTGGATTTTATAGTTAAGGGTCATAATGTCAAATAACACAGTTAAGGGAGAGTGTATTTTAGGGTTAAGGGATGTTGGATTTTATAGTTAAGCGCTGTTATGTCTATAAAACAGTTAAGGGACGTTGGATATAACAGTTAAGGGATTTTGGATTTAACATCGGAGGGTCATTATGACCTATAAAACAGTTAAGGTAGGTAGGATTTTACTGTTAAGGGATTTTGGATTTGACATCTGAGGGTTGTTACGTTCTATAATATATTTGTGGGGTGTTGGATTTTATAGTTAAGGGTCATTAATAAAACAGTTAAGGGATATTGGATTCTACAGTTAAGGGATTTCAGATTTTAAATTTCAGGGTCATAATGTCCTAGAAAACAATTAGGGGTTGGATTTTAACGTAAAGGGACGTTGGATTTCTCACCTAAGGGTCGTTCTATTATAAGGTGTAGGGACGTCACAAGAAACAATAATTCGATAGCAAGTCGATGCTTAAATTCACAAACCGCGTTGGTACCTCTGGTCCTGGGAGCTTATAGTTTGATAGCAAGGCTTTAAAAAAATGATAGGAGAGAGTAAACTCACCTGTTAACATTATAATGCTATATTGTTAAAATATATCAAAGTAAAATTGACAGAAGTGCGATTGACTTGCATTATGCTGCGTTCAAGCATTACTCCATAAAGCTACGTGAGCTACAATGTTAGCCACGGTCAGAATGAAGCGTTTTAAAAAGCTGTCGTCCTGCAACCAGAACTCCCTGATCAGGAGTTCAGACTTTTTACTATTCTTAATCATTATCCCGTTATCTGGCATCCTTTTCGACCCACTTTTGCAATTAAATCCCATCTGAAATCAGTTTAATTTGCCGCTGAATTACAGCAGCATAATTCAATAACATAATAATTGTGAGTTTCGAACGCAAATAAGCACCGAACCCAATCTGCTCTAGACTTCTTACATTTAGAAATATGGCAGATTGCCCAAGATGAAGTTCACTCCATGATTGTTACAAACTACATATCCCCAGATAAAATTATTTTTAAAGAATCACTTTACAACCAAGTTAAAAAGAGTGTCTGTACCCGTAGAGATAGTAGAAGAAGGACAGCAGGTAGAAAGCCAGTTTGCACCAGCCTTCTTTTTGACAGAAGGCCAGGATGTCAGCGTTCATGATGGTGGTCGGGTCGTAGAGCCCCGGACTGCTCATCACCGGTCTGCTCATATACCTGCAGCACGGGGACACAAAGACAGGGTCATTGTCAGCCAGCTGCAAGGCATCATGGGAGTTGTAGTCTTTAGCTTCTCCCAGTCTCCTGCATGGTTCAGGAGGTTTTAACAAATCAGTTTTCCCTGCACGCTGTTCGGCTAACGATTATTTTTAGTATCGCTTTAATCTGCTGATAATTTTCTAGATTAATCGTTTGGTTTTATTTATTCTCGTTGTGGAAAGTGTCAGAAAATACTGAAAAATGTCCATCGCTGTTACTCAGAGTCCAAGGCGATGTCTTCAGATGTGTTGTTGTCAGTCCATATCTCAGAGATATTACTTTAATATGATATTAAATAGAGAAAAGCAGAACTTAAAACTTGATGTCAATTATCCTAAAATGAAATAATTCAAAAAAATATATGACATTTTAACGGGAACATGATATACCTCCTTGAATCTGACTATTCTGTACTTTGTCCTGCACACTAAATGGCTCATCGTGTACTAATAGCATTCTAACTGGTTAATTATTTATGAGCGATACCCACCTCCAGACATGATAGGCGAACAGCGGCAGGTTGAGGGAGAGCGTGAGCCACTCGGCCGCGCAGAAGAACATCACGCAGAAGAAGAAATGGATGAGATACTCCGGGAGAACCAGCTTAAAAACAGAGCAAAAATAAAAACAACATGTTAAAATACACGAGCATTTAACCGTGAACCGCCTTGTTCTTATAACCCTGTATACCCGTTTACTGCCAGTCAAATTGCCTCACTAAAGACTTAATCATTCATCGAAGTTACAGAGATAACGAGGCCTCTTTACAAAGAGCTATTTAAGAACGGCAGTCCGCTCCACAGAGAGAAATATTAATGAGCTGCTTTATTTAACAATGCAATATGTTATTAAGCCTCCTGTCGCACTCTCATGCCCCTGTGCTGCGGGTTAAATATGTAAACAGCGCTTCATCATGCACCCATCGGACATACTGCGCAACACAGTGAACAGGGAGGGAAATGAAGGCCTGCCACCTGCACGATGAGAGTGATTTTAACACCAACATGAGGAGAAAAGACCCCACTTGGCTGGCTATCATCTCCCACAGTGAGGATTACCATTACCTCCAGATGTCCTCTGCTTAACGTGTGACTGCAGCCGGGTCGCTTTTAGCACTAGGGATGCACGATATACTGCATGTTGAGAAATGCGTTATTAGATATCATTCAGAAATGATAACTAATACATATTTGTGTCTGTTTCAGAGGAAGATAGGGCTGCACGATATTGCACCAATGCTTCCTGATTTGGTCGATCCTTTTGTCGCCACATCTTTCCCACGTTACTGTTGTTACATTTCTTTTTGAAACCAAATGTTACTTTTCTGCATGTTTCTGCTATTCGCTAATGAAGGATTGTGATTGTTAGATGTGGATAAAGCTTGCTGTCTCACACCAGCAACAAACTGTATCCAAGAGGCTTACAATTAGAGTACATTGTGTAAACTAGTCATCAAAACGGTTATCCTTTTGTATCAAGCAGCAAGAGCGTTGTGCCATGATGTTAATTTGCCTTACTTGACATTGAAAATATTAGTTGTCTTTTCTGTAGCAAACATGTAAATATTAGACATCGTGCATCCTGCTTTATCACTGACTTATAATTGTGTTAAATAAAGCGAGTTCCTAGTGGAATTAAAAAATCTAGGAAGTGTTTGCAGGTGGAATAAAAAAGGCTTATTTCCCACCCTGGTTACATGTCATGGCTAATCAAATCTGACCACAGATCAAAAGGGGAACCCCATCAACGACTTGTTCTGCAGAAGATTTATCTTTTTGTATGCAGTGACGGCAGAGCGTCCTGACAAGCACACTGTAAACAGGACCATGCTGAGAGCAGTGAGGATGCAGCAGCAGCCGCTCACTGTGGGGGGGGGGGGCAGATGGAGGCACCACATGGAAGCCATGCATTCAAAAAGTGCAGAGGGCGGAGGGGGGGGGGGTGAGGGGGGCAGTCCACAGATGGAAAGGTGAGGGAAAGGTGCAGGAAGGGGAGGAGTGGAAATCCTGCACTGTGCTGCCAAATCCAGAACAAGAGCAGAAACACTGCAGCTCACATCCTCCTCACAAGAAGACAAAAACTGCAGAAAGAACTGCGGATTAGAGACGGAGGAATGTATGTTTAACTAAAACCTCTCCTCCTACTCCTGAAATCACTAACCAATCAGCTGCTGCTAAATATTGCTGTGTGTTGGGATTCTGCCGCCATCTGCTCAGAACCGCAGGCGACGAGGCTGGAGCCAAAACTAGGGCTGCACCGAATGTCTTTCTTTTTATTACTTATTTTTCACACTCTTAAGCTTGAGGTTTGCCAACGAAGCTGCACACGTCTGTCGTAGGATTAACGGTTGTCCTCATCCTGAAAAAAAACCCTACATTTTAAATGAATTTTATGAATCCGATTAGATTTGATTATACGAACTTCCTTTATGAGCCGTACTCATTAGTGCACGGTTCTTTATGTGCGGTAAGCGGGAGGGCAAAAGCTTTTTAGAACGCAGTGAAAACGCTTTTTTTGAAAAGGCTAGAAGCAACAAATAATTTAAGTTCAATATCTATAAAAAACCAAGACCGATATTTAAATAAATATAGTTTAATAAAATCAAATTAGGTACAAAATTGCTGAACTTGTATTAAAATGTATTAAACACTGTCACTGGGTGTTTCTCAATGTCGAGGAAGCCACTATTTCAAGCATGCTACGTCATCGAGTGCCACCGAAGGACTGTTCCAATGTCCAGCATACTTGGAATTCTACCGAGGCCGGCGTCCTTCGTAGCGAGAAATTTCGAGGCTGCACATGTGTAGACTCCGGTCTTAAAATCCCCACAATGCTTTGCGCACGGACCAAGTTCCCCAAATCTGTGGCGGAAAATGTAAGGCGGGGCCTCTCATCTGACGCACACTTGCTCGCCTGTTCCACTCTTCATTTTCCAAATGCCAGGAAGGATTCTTTCCTCGCTTCTGAAGGAAGTGACTCGGAAGACATGTGCTACCAAGGAAGCGACCTCGACATTGAGAAACACCCACTGTCTCCATTTAATTATGTTCATCTGCATTGCACTTAAAATTAGTATCAACAAAAATAAATGGTTAATGGTAAATCAATTTTTGTTAAATGTATAAATTAATTTAAATAAAACTATTTTAAAAAGTTTTAGCGCACAACATGTATTAGCAGACCGCAGCATCTCCTGGTTTCTTAGAAACAAAATGTTTTAAACTCACATAAATTATAGATAATTAATGAAGTTTTAAACTTTTCGGTACAGCCCGAGACAGAATTGAGTTCAAAATGGTGGCTTAGTTTTTCTAATTGATGAATCAAACTGCAGCCTACACTTCAACAATCAAGCTGTACCATGATCCACAGCTCAGAGTTCCCGCTATTCAAAAAGCTTTGCAAGAAAAATCCTGCTTGAATTGATATCTTTACTACTTTATAATACTGTGATTTAAAAGCTTTTTCAGGTCAATATACTTTTTAATCTCAAACTCACGACAAGTTTTCAGATTTTTCTGACTGGGGATATACTATTGCGATAACTGTAACACTATTTGCAACAAAGGGTAGGTTGTAATAAAGATCATGCATGTTTGAGCATTTGCAAGTCTTTTCAGTTAACAGCTACACTTCAAATTATAAAATTGTCACTTCGACACACTCTTAAAATCTAAATATGCACCTTATCAAATGGTTACATGAGGTGTAAACTAGGGCTGTGCGATTATGCAAAAATCATAGTCACGATTATTTTTGGTCAATAATTAATATCACGATTATTAAAAACGATTATCCATTTACTTTGAAAACATCAATGTATTTTTAATAAAAATAATTGTTTTATTTCGATTACATTGTTTTCGTAATCGTTGCAAGCCATAATCGAGATTAAAATACGATTAATTGCACAGCCCTAACACACACTGTGGCTCTTACAATCTAAATATGCACCTAAACAAATGGTTACATGAGGTGTAAACAATAAAAAAGCACAATCTTTCATTTCCATTAATGCTCGAACCCTTAAAGCAACACTTTAAAAGGCTTAAGAAAACCATCAGTCTAAAATACTCACTGAAATATAAAATATTTTACAGGAAAAAGAAACCAGTCGTCTAATCCCGGGCTAAACTCCGGCTTTAACTCTGAGATTAGTTAACTGAAAAGACGTTTGCAAACACTTCTCCGTGCAAAATGACAAGACTGCAGACTTGAGTTGAACTGAGCGAGCATTTTAAAGACTGGTACAAACCTTTAATGCAATTTTGATTCTCTTAATCTTTTTGACCTTTTCAATTGTCTTTTTGTCGTTAACAAAGTGTAAAACAAATAGAAGCAGATTAGGACAAAACAAAAGCATTAGAGTTTTTACAGCTGGAAAGATCATTTAGCATAACAGTGCAGAGAAATGATTGAAAAAAGACAGATAGGCGGATAAAGTCCTCCGAAAGTAAATAAAAAGACATTTCAACAGAGCTTGTTCTGCATGCAAAGAGGCAAGGAGGGTGTGTGAGGTACGGTGGAGTCACTTACCGGATTTAAAGTGTTACACTGATCTATAGGATTCTTGTAATCAGTCTTGAGCTCATCAAATGCTATTATCTGGAGCGGGAGAAAGACAATCACAATGTAAGAAATCACAGACGGCAGCTGAACACATGAACAAAGGCTTTGAATTGATTCGGTAAGATGGGAGAATTGTAGTATGTTCAAGGGCTGGCAAATGCATCAGTTTTCAGGCTGTAAAATGAACTATTTTATCACCAAATGCACATTTTATATTTTACCTGGCACTCAATAGATGACCATTGTTTGTTTTTGTGTCCTTTTGCAAATCTAAAAGCAACTTGACATATTTTGATGTCTGGTACATCATGCAAATGTTGCGCCCTTACAATATCATAATACGAGACTGGATATCTTCTTAGAGTTTGGATATTCTAATATGGTACTATACGTGGAATCTTTTGCAGGTTTTCATAAGTGTGTATCATCAATATGTCACTTTGTTATTGTAATGCCATCTTTTACTAAGAGCAGTAACTTCATATGCAACATTCATACTATAGATATGTTATTTTTTTTTCTCCAATTGGTCTGCAACTAATGGTTATTTTCACTGTGAAATTATCTGTAATATTCCCCTCCAATGAATCAATCATTATCTATTTTACTAAATGGAAGAAAATTGTGAAAAACGGCCATTATAAAGTCCAAGAAGCAAAGAAGCTTGCTAATTGTAATTTTTGTCCGACAAAAATGGTCACAAACAATTGATAAATAAAGCAGCAAATCCTGTAAAATGCCAGGATGAAATCAAATAATTATTGAAAAATATTTTTGATATACGTTTGTACTATACGACAAAATATTTTAGCGTTACCCCTCATAGCAATGTAGGCCATATTGGCCAAATATTCTCGTTGTTTACAACTGAAACATCGTAACATCGTAATGACGTGATATTTAATAATGTGTTCACATCCACAATCCATGTAATTTTCTTTATTCTAAATGACACATAATTCATGTTTATTTACACCAACAAACTATATTTATGTGGTAAACATGTGTTACGTTGACAATGCAACTTTTTGAGTAATGATCAACTAAAGTAAAAGCAGAAGTGGAAGCTCAGAGCTTGAATTTAAGTAAAAGTGGAAGTACCAGAGTGTAGGAAAACTATGTTATAAATAAAAGTCCTGCATTCAAAATGTTACTCAAGTAAAAGTACAAAAGCATCAAAATATACTTAGTTTACTACTTGATTATAATTATTGATGCATTCAACATTACATGCATTCAAGTGTTATCAAAGGTGCAGCTAATATTTTTTTACTGCAGGGTAGCTTGTGAATGTACTGCAGGTGTAACTAAAGTCTGATTTAAGTGTTGTTTATATTCCATAGTAAGTGATTTACCTCAAGTGAGTAAACATGTATTCAACTACCCACCACTGAGTAAAGTATACAATCTGCACTGATTATATTGACATTGTGAAAGTAAAATAACAAAACAAGAAACTGACATGTCGTGGAAAAAGACAGAATCTCTGATGATTGACAGCACCATCACAGTTTGACGTTACTGTTAGCTAAGCTTGCTAACAAGCCATCAGATAATAATATCTAATCTATAATAATTTAACAGGCATGATACATGATTAGACATGTGTTATTTAATAAGAACTACGGTTAATAACACATTAATAGTAGAAGTGGGTTACGTTAAAACGATTTAATAGTTTTTAGATGATGTTTTTTTTACTGCTAGCTAACGTTAGCTCCTAGCCCAACGGCTGACTGTAATAATGCCATTCATTCTAGTACGGTTGACTTGACGTATATTTCTAAGCGCGGCAGTTGCTATGGACCTAACGTCCGATCCAGACGTTAAAACGGTTAAAAACGTCCCGGGGAAAATGCCTCAAAGACGGCCTGGCATACACGTTAGCCCCGGTCTTAAATCGCCGTTCCTGGCTCTTTTTTTAATCGGTGCCAGGGGCCGAAAGTCTTTATCTCACAGTGCCCCAAACGTGTACTCACATGCCAGATAGCGAAGAAGATAAGAGCCGCTGTGAGCAGCAGAGCCAGCATGTAGCAGAAGGCCGCGAATGTGAACGCCATTTTCCCTCCGGTTCTGTGGGTCGGGTCCTGGCTCGATCCGTGGCGGTGATGCAGAGGCAGGCAGTCGGTCACCGGGCTGAGATTGTGTCGGTTGGTCTTCTTCTACAGTCAGTAGTTAGCTAGCTGGTAGCAATACTGCCATCTTCTGGAGTAATTGATGTGCTTCTGGGCATATTCTCCGACCTACTCCAACGTTACTGAAATTGCCTGTGGTGGGTGGTTCTGGTTCTATCCTAACACATATAATATATAAGAACATCGTTGGCCTGTCATGGTTAATTGTTTCCATGATTGCTTGTTTTATATTTTCACTTTCAGGTCAATGATGAATCTGATAGAGGAACATGTTCACACAACATTCTCCAGAAAACAGAGGGGTAAACATCACTGTCATTTTATTTGGACAGCAGGACAATAGACACTTTATAAAGTATGGAAAATACAAATATGTCAATTTTCACTGATGCCATGAGGCAGCTGGTAATGATACATCTCAGGTGTATTTTTTTATTACAAAAGGAAAGAAAATAAGTAAGCATTTCATCAGAGAAGACACCAAGAGCTGAACAACACTTTGGAAATACTGTTACAAATACAACAGATCACCACAGAGGAGGGAAGCCAGCTATAGATCCACAGGACAAAACCAAAAAGACCATCAATTAAAAAAGTATTTAAATGTGATTTAATTAAGTCTACTTCAACCCATTTCTGTGAAGATATGCTCGTAAATATTCCAAGAACAGCTGAGACCAGATGTTTGAGATGCAAGTCCCCGCCCCTTTTTTTAGGAATTGATATGCAAATAAATTCAGTCTTATACAATTATCATAATCATTTAAATTGCATATAACAGAGCAGCATGTATGAGTGCATTTTCTTTCAAGCCTTTCTAACCCTTTCACATTAAAAGCATGCACCTCTTTTACAGTAGCTCTCCACATTTCAAAGAGTTTCGTTAACAGCAGAAAAGGTTTTTATATTCACATTGAAATCAGCAGATTGCACATTTCAAATAAAATATGAAGGGGTTTGCAGGTCGTAGTGTCATAAAACGTTCTCTTCCTTTAAAGGATGTTGTATAACTTCAGCTCGACTACAGAAACTAACTGTCTGCTACAGCAGCAAGATACTAACTCTAATGACTGACTACTATTGAGCTGACAGTGTAAATCTAAGCTTTGATGGCATCAGTAAACAGCAGATAAAATAACAGCTACACTCCATTGTTCCCGATGGATTACCAGGTCAAACATTACACGTCAATAGATAATTCACATGAAGGTTTGTGTGTACATATCACTAAGTCAAATCTCTACCGAAATTATCCCAACAAAGCTTTTCCCATAACCTTCTACTTCTCCCTTCCAAAACATATTCAGTTTTTGGCCTTTTTAAATTGACTTATTTAGGACGACACCTAAAATCAAGGAAAGGCCTTGTTATGGTCGACTTAGCAGTATCACTGTAATTGATGTAGGGATACATTTGTGCTAATTATTGTCTGTATACATCTTGATAACGGAAGTTTCTCTCACATAAAACCACCAGAAATATACAGTTGTGTTAAGTACATATCATGTCGCTTCAACTATCTGGGTTTAGTCTTCCTGCTGATAATAGATGCATTTAAGTACGTTTAAAATGCTGCTTCAAAAACTGACATACAATAGTCCAAAACATAAAATACAGTCCGGCATAAATGTTTGGAAAGTGACACGATTTATGTTGCAGCGCATTCACTTTGAAATGTGTTCAAGCTAGAAAATTAAAAAAGGTAATTTCAGTCTTTGTTTATTTAGCTAATTTTTTGGTTTCTGTGTCATTTCACAGATTATTTTATCGTTCTTTAATGCTTCAACACTAGAGGAGCTTTTGCATGAGTCTTTGCGGAGTTTAAGCAATCTTGTAATTCAATGTAGTCAACCATTAGTCAACAAAATCGTTAAATACAAATGTACTGCTTCTGTAAAAATACTTAAGAGACAGGACTGTAAATATTAGATTTTGGCGCAGAATAGGAGCTGCTGGGTACATTCAGAAACAGAAATATCAGCCGTCACAAAGCTTTATTGGTCAAAGCCTGTTGGGAAATATAAATGTCCCCGATGCCGTCCTTTACCTACAATATCTAAATATGAAGGAGTCACAGCCATCATTGTCAACGCTGTGCTAAGAGATCAACATCACATCAGGACGAGAAACAACATTCAGAAACACTAATAACGGCAATAACTATGATGCACAATATCAGCTAACAATCTGTGTGTGTGTGTGTGTGTGTGTGTGTGTGTGTGTGTGTGTGTGTGTATACATTGTTCAATCTGGAATGCTTTAGTGGAAATGTTGTTTTTTTAGGAGTGAGAAATATGCAGGTCAAAGGCAGATTACAGCTTTACCCATAATGCATCATGTTTTCTCTCTAAACAGAAGATCTGCAGTGTGATGAGCACACGATAACACAGAAGGAGGTAAAACACATAACACACACGTTTTAGGAGTGCTCTTAGAGTTATGGGACAGTTTTAGGGGGGGGGGATTTACAATTATTTTCAAAATCAATTAACCTGCAGATTATTCTGTAGATTAATCGATTAATGTTGAGTGTATAAAATGTAAAAAGAAAATCCATCCCAGTTTCTCAAAGTCTGAGGTGATGTTTTGTTTTTTAATTTAATGATATAAAAATGAGAAAAGCAGCAAATCTCCATGTTTGAGAGGTTGCCTGTTACTCCACGAATAGTCGGTTATTAGTCGACTAAACGTTGCAGCTTTATAAAGTTTGTTACAATTGAAATGCCCTTCAATCAATTCTGAAGGTGAGACCGACTCAAAACTCTATTATCTATGTTATCTTCTCGCAGGAAGTGTGTTTGTTACATTATATAACCCTAAATACACCAGAAAAAGAAAAATAATCCAAAAGAAAGTTAGAGAAACGCTGTGAGTAAACGACTGGAAGAAAGTAAATCTGTTGTTATAATGCCTTTCTCCTGAATGTCATGAGGGCGGATGATAGTGATTCATTTCAGAACTTTTAGGAGCTATTGGAGTGTTAGTTTAATACAGACACATAACTGGCACATGGAGAGATTGTATGAAAAGCGAAGCAGACCTGCGTCAAATAGTGTTTTCAGTTTGAGAGGATTAGTTAGAGTCAAACTGAATTGTCGTGTGCCGTAAACTGTAAAACTGAAGGCAGACAGTATTTGAATCAGGTCTGGTGCAGAGGAGGAGACATTAACTGTTTTCTCCTCCAGAGGTTGTGCGTCATCCTCACATCCACGAACACCGGTGAGAGGAGTTTAGCCGAAGAAGCCGAGTTTCTCTCTGAGCCATTCCTCCGTCAGGTCCTCTGTGTTCCTGATCTCAAACACCTGGGGGAAAAGACATTGAAAGAAACATTATAAAATGTATTTAACACAATAAGGGAGAAGTAGGAAGGCGTATCTGGGTCATTATAAGTTACATTTAAAAGAAAAACACTTTAAAAATGTATGAGAAAAACACTTAATTGTATGACATTAAAGTCAGAAATGTACAAGAAATGACAGGACTTTTCTCTGAGCTTGTCAAGCCATACATTTCAAATATTATCTTGTTCTGTTGCCTATTAGCTTTTTTTTAATTTTATTTTTATTTTTTTATTGTACGGTTTCCTTGGGTGTCATGAAAGGCGCCTACAAATAAAATGTATTATTATTATTATTATTATAAAAGTGTAAAAAAAAAAATCAATTTATGACAAAAAAAATAACATTTGATTAAATTAAAGTCAACATATTCGAGGGGAAATATCACACATTTTCTCTGAGATTAGAAAGTAATACATTTTAAATATTCCCTGGGATTTAAGTGATAAATGTACAAGAAAAAAGCAACACATTTATGAGAAAAAAAAACTAAAATACTATAAAGATTAGGTCCCAAATACAAAGGTACTTATGATTGAGCACCACAGCCGAGGCAGCTCACTCACCTTGGTCAGCTCCGCAGTCTGCACCAGTTTGTTCAAGCTTCCCGCGTACATCATCTGCTGCTCTGGTTTGCAACCTGTCCAACAAAAGTACACAAACATAACCAAACATGTCCCTGATGATAGAAAATGGCAGAAAACGAAATGGTGCACTCTTTTAAAAAGTGCTTTATTACCTGCTGGGCTGGAGAAGATGAAGCAGAGAGGATAGGAGACGCGTCCGTCGTCGTGTACGTATTTATAACTGTAGACGATAAATGTTCCTCGTGCTAAGGACAGTTCACTTTGAAATTCATTGAAACAAAGAGCAGTCCAGACAGAAATAGATATGAAGAACTTAACCGTCTTCACTTAATACCTAATTAACTAAAATAACTTGTTAAGGCTTAACACACCTGGTCAATGACAACATCAAAAATCCACTTTCAAAAGTTTATTTAACGAACTTTGTCTGTGGATTTCTCCTACACTCACCAACAGTTATCATTACATAACTCTTCATATGCTTATTGAATCATAATATTTCAGACAACTTGTAATATCAAATAATTGTGTTAAAGGGGACCTATCATCCAAAATGCACTTGTTGATGTCTTGTATACATAAACATGTGTCCCCGGTGTGTCGGGGAACTCACGCAGCTTCAGAAAATAAACCCCTCTCTCTTTTCCTCCGTACCCAAATCTCTAAAAACGGGGAACAACGGAGCTGATCCAGATTTGCGTCCGATATGACGTAATATCTGAAATGTGGACCCACGGCCCAATCAGAAACGTTGCTATCAGAAACAAAGCCCGACTGTTCTGGACGTAATATGGTCGGTGTTTACATTAGCATCGCTAACACTCAGAGCTAACCTGTACTGGAGAGCATGTGTGTGAAGAAGCAGGAAGTAGAAAGGAACTCACCTTGTGGTATAACCAGCAAGAGAGAAAGCCTTTGAGCTCCGGACTGTTTCAGATCCTTGATGATCCATGATATGGAGTTTCATCACGGCAGCATTTAGTTTAGGTAGCTGCCGGGTCCCGCATGAGCTCAGACCCCTCCTCTTTAAAGCTTTATCCCCAAATCAGCACTTTAGAAACAGGAAGTGAAATAGAGGGATGTGAGGCATGGCTAGAATGGGTGATCTGTTTGGTATTTTAAAACACTTCATAGACATGTTTTTTATATATCTGAGACCTATGCTATTGCCTAAAAATAGCATGATAGGTGACCTTTAATGTTAGTAATGAAAAGAGGAAGTTTCATGGTGATTTAATTTGGTACATGTTTGACCCTATTCACTTAGTGAATCGATTTTAAAATGTATTTGTACTTGATAATAAACAACAGTAGCTGCTGTGAGTGCATTAACTCCACAGACGGCAAGATAAGATTCAAAATGATTATTCAAATAAGTCACATATTGAAAGGATATCTCGGCTGTCTCTCAGGAACCTCCTCCCTCAGATCATCAGGAGAAATGTCCTTTAAAGAGAAAAAGACAGATGTTCATAGTACAGTCTCTCTGTTGTGTCATGTTCGGAGTAAAACTTTATCTAGATTAGCACAACGTTTAACTTTTTAAAGCTGATGCAGAGCGATGTGTGAGGGTTTAATGGCTAACTTACCTCGTGCTCTTCTTCAAGAATGACCAGCTGCTTGTCTTTATCGATCTTCACTGAGGGGCAACAAATAATAAATTAATGTTGAATACAAAAACAACACATAGTAAGAATTAAGCATGAAAAATAATGAAATACTAAAAGGTTGAATTAAAAAGAAACCTGGCAAAAAGAAGATGTATTAAGATTTGTGTGCAGCCATCCTATTTCTGTTTGGCTTTAATCCTATTGTGTTAGTTTCCCCCCTTACTTTGGTGGTCACGGTCAAATTGGACCGGTCCTGTTTAAACTGCTATTACATTAACACAACAAATATTAATCATCACCACATTTCATTTAACACCCTTTCAAACTGTACATATTGCATCAGAGTACTGGTATACATGAAAAACTGCAGTAAATATACAAAGAATAGACACTGAACATGTATGGCGTGTGCCAGGTGTGATCCATGTGGGGGGATGGGCACATAAGAGCGGGAAATGTGTCAAATTGTTCTGTGTGTGTGTGTGTGTGTGTGTGTGTGTGTGTGTGTGTGTGTCTGATCCGGATGGTTACTAACAACATGTTACAAAGTTGACTAAATCATCCAAAACTCAATGAAAGTGGTGATCAGCAATGTCATATGTCTGCTGTGAAGGATATCATAAAGCCTGAATGCAATCGAATGTAAAACAAAAAAGTTATGATTGATGAAATAAGTACCGTACTTTTCGGACTATAAACCGCGACTTTTTCCCCCCATTTTGTTTGTACAGCTAACGGCCACTAGGGAACCTCCTAAATCTATGGATTTTACAGGTAAAATTAACCACCTTTAACGCTATGGGCTCTATGACCGGTCCGCGCCCGCCACCTCTAAGGGGCGGGCTCCAGCAGGAAAAGCTGGAGGCCGGAAAAGAGTGAGACAGGTAGCGCGCCAAAGTAAAAGTGGAACCGAGAGACAGAACGAGAGCAAGACAGACGGACAATTTAGCTGCTGCGGCTTATATGCAGGTGCGCTTTATAGTCCGAAAAGTACGGTAAATCGGTCAGATTTCACCCGAAGACAACAGGAGGGTTAAAACACATTTATAAACATGAGATATTCGCAGCACTCACTAACGATGGCGGCGTTATTCGTCTCCTTCCTGAAACGAAACTTCTTCAGCTTCTTCACCAGATCCTCGTCCACATCACACACCGCCAGTGATTCACTCTGATGGAAACAGGAAATACATGCACTTACAACTAAATACAATGACTGATATTATTAATAATGAGAAAAGTGCTGCAGTAATGGACACATGTTTGGTGGACCCTGTGTAAATGTTTCTGTTGTGTATATAGGATATACATATCTGTATATTGTATAATTGTATTTGAGATGGTTGGAAACGTCATTTCGATCCATCTGTCTGTACACACAAACTGAAAGATTGACACTAAAGTTCACTTTGACATTCTTTTAGGGAATCTGATCCTGAAAACCTTTTCTGCACTTGTGTTGGGATCCATTTATTTTAAACTCGGTATCGCTGATAAATACCTTTTTGAACTTTGGGTTTTCATTACTTTGTTTTACAACGATAGACATTTGTATTACTGACAGATGGTTTTTAAGTGTTGGGATCATGTGTACTGTAGCTTCAAGTGCTTTCATGCAAATAATTGCCCGACTGTAAAGCAATACGTCAGCATCTGAATTAGCAATAGTAAAATCTTATTTACAATGTCCAATAAATCACCTCTGGCTGGAAGAGAACTCTGCTCCATAGTTTCTCTTAAATAAAACAACATTGTACATTTTACACATATATAAAATGTTCGATATTTAATATTAATATTCCATATGTCATATATTTATGTATATATATAATATCTTGTCAAATTCAACATGTATATTTTCTATTTTCTTTTCTTGTTTATTTCTAATTTTGTTTTATTTTAAAATGCCTTGTCTTTTATGCTGCTGCAACAAAAACATTTCCCAAATTGGGATCAATAAAGTATCATCATATCTTATCATATTTGAACTATCTTTCTGCAGAAGTTCCAGTCTGACCCACAAGCTTTATTTAGACAGAACACACAAAAAACTCCAGTCTCAACAGGATTGAGTCGTCACGTTACATAACTGCAGCACAAAAAGCCTAAAACTCCCTGCAGACTCCCCTCTATAATTACACCTTCCTGCACAGATGGGTGGTGGGAGTGAGGATTTCACTGAGCTCACATAGATCTCTGCAGATTAAACAGGAGAGTCTGTGGCTGGGAGAGGGAGAGGAGAAGCAGGAAGAGGGAAAGCAGGATGCATGCACGAGCAGATGATGGGGCAGGACAGTAAAAGCAGGAGGTGGCCACAGGTTCACTTCTGGTGTACATTCCTGCAGCCACACTGACAGCTAGCTCACTGCTATCAGCTAATTCAGCTCGGAAATAAGACTATTCTGTTCATTTAAAGCATTTCATGTGACAAAGTTAGACACATATTTTGCTCTGAAGAATGTCGAGCTGTTATGATATGTAGTCAGAAACATAACTCATCATTATAAGAGATCTAGTGTTGAGAAAGCTCTCCGAACCTAGACGTGTTGAAACCAGTCTACAGTATGGTTGAAACCTATGGTTGAAACACAGAAACAGCTTCGACAATCTAACCAGGTTTAGCTACATAACTACAGGAAGCACTTCAAAATAAAAGCATTCATGTCTGATGCGATAATACATTGTTTTGTTTGATGGTAAACTTAAAAAGTAAACCAGTTTATTAAGTAGGAATTGTTTACTGATATATATAGCACAACTAGATTAATTAATTTGTATGTATATTGCATAATTATTTTGTATTCTTAATATTGTAAATCACATTATAATCTGTATTTGTGATAATTACTTCACTTGTTTTTACAGTATTCAAAAAGGTATATATATTGCTGTTTTACGTATTAAATTGTACTTACGATTTTCTTTATCAAATGATGTTATTTGCTCTAATTGGTTGCGTTCATGATTTCCCTCAATGTTTCTTCGTAGTTTTATATTGAAATCCATAACCGGAAGCGCACCCTTTGTATTATGGCTAGCTTCGCGCTGATACAATGGACGGAGGGTGGAACTCATGCTAGGCTAACAGGCTAGCGCTAGTCAATCTGACAAACCTCACTTTTTCCTCAATAACCCCCAGAACTTTGCATTAATTAAACACACACTATTAAGGGGTGGTAAACCAGAAGGGGAAATAACCTCATATACCTCGGAACAATAAGGAATAACTTACCATTATTGTAGCGTTAAAGAGAAATCCCTGATTCTGCAGCTGCTCTGAATGGTAGACGCTTTCAATGTTTTTTTTTTAACTTCACATCATCTTGTGACTGGTTTGACCAATCAGAAACAAGCACCCCCCCCCCCCTTAAAACTTGGTCATAAACCTCTGCTCATACTTTATTAGTACACACTGTGCTTTAGACATGTTGTTTTTTTACAAGGGGATTATATATTAAGCTTAATTTAAAAGTACATTATTTAAAATTAAGCTATCCAACACAATGAGGTAAAAAAAAAGTACTCAGATCTTGTACTTAAGTAAAAGGAGAAGTACTCAGATCTTGTACTTGAGTAAAAGTAGAAGTACCAGAGAATACTCTGTTGCCGTAAAAGTCCTGCGTTCAAAATATTACTCAAGTAAAAGTAGAAAAGTATTATCATTAAAATATAGTTAAAGTACCAAAAGTAAAAGTAGTCATTGTGCAGATTGGTCCATTTCACAATAATATATATGATGTGTTTTATAATGATTGATCATGAAAGTGTTCTCAAAGCTGGTAAAGGTGCAGATAGTTTGAATGACTTTGTAGACTGCACGGTAGGTTGTGGGTTTACTCCATGTGGAACTAAAGTCTGATTTAACACTTGATTATATTTCACATCATTCATCCACATCTGTGAAGTAACTAAAGGTATTAAATACATGTAGTGGAGTACAATTACACCATTTACCTCTGAACTGTAGTGGAATATAAGTACACAGTAGCATAACATGGAAATACTCAAGTAAAGTACAAGTACCTCCACATTGTACTTAAGTACAGTACTTGAGTACATGTACTTAGTTACTTAACACCAGTGAAAGAAACATCAAATAATCGTATGTTTTTTTTAAATGTATTTTTTACTTTTGAAATATTTTCATAACATAATTGTCCAACTATAATTGTTTTATACTTGAATTAAATGTATTTAATTTGTTGGGGTGTGTACATTATCTGCGTGTGCTCGGGAACGCGCCCAGCCATCAGAATACGTCATCACCGTGTGCGCGCTTCCTGCTCCAGAGTTGTAGTTGTGAGAGCAGAGCTGACGTTAGCTTGTAGTTTTCTGCCTCGGGAGGCTAAATTAGCAGGCTAACTGAGTCCCAACAGCTGCACTAATCCTCCCTGTTTACCCACACAGCACCTGCGAGGAGTCCATCTTCTGAGAGGTAACATTAAATATCAGTTTTTACTCTCTTTTAACACCGAGGAGCTAACATAACACACGAGCTAACAGCTAGCTGCTAACAGCTAATAGCCAACTATCTGTTAACTGGATCATTTAAAAACATGCAGCTAAAGTCAGTCTGTGTAACTTCTCATAATGATATTTAAGTTGAGTGAATGTATTTCGGCTGTGTCCAAATGTGTTTATTTGGTCAGCAGGCGGGGATGGAAACACTTAGTCAGCCTGAGACCATCCCTGCTGACAGCTTTGAAACTCCCAAAAACACAACGCACTTTGGATTATAAATGTGTTTTTTTAGAAATATGCTTATAAATCTTAATGTTGTGGCATATGATTGTTTTATTTACTACTTGTTTTGGTATTGTGTTCTTATTGGCTGTCTTATTGTTATTCTTTCATGTTTTAGTTTTGTTCATATTTGGGTTTTTTGGTGCTTAATTAAGGCATCTTTGAAAATAAGGCCCCATCATTTAATGTGTTTAGGCAGCTAAGAAATAGCTTCACATCACAAATCAAAAGTGCTTAGTCTAAGTATTATCTGTCAGTTACCACAAAGAACCTGAATAATCCTTGAACATTTTGGAAAGCCATAAAATCGTTATCCACTGGTGAAATCCGTAATGAGCTATCTCCTGGCCTTACCACAGCATCTGGCACTATATCGGACAGGGCCACTATGATACATTGTTTTAATGAGCATTTTGTGTCCTGCGGTTCTCTATTTGATTCTGTTACTAACTCTGTTACTGTGAACACCACAGTCTGTGACTCTGAACAATGTGGTCTGGAAAACCCTTTCAGTTTTTCTCTTGAAGCCGTTCATGAAGCCTTATCCAAGTTAGGTCCTAAGAAACCGGCTGGTCCGGACAACGTAGAACCTTTCTTTTTAAAGATAGCTGCAGATTTTATTGCACCACCTCTTACTTCTCTTTTTAACCTCTCCCTCAGCACAAACACAATTCCAAAAGAATCCAAATCAGCGTATGTCCTGCCTCTACTAAAAGGAGGGGAGGCCACTTTATTAAATAATTATAGGCCAATCTCTAAATGATCAGTTCTGGCCAAGGTTCTTGAAAGCCTAGTGAGTGAACAGGTAAAGGAGTTTTTATGTAAAAATGACATCCTGTCTAAACATCAGTCAGGTTTCAGAAAGAAACACAGCACCATCACTGCCACGATGAAAGTGGTGAATGATATCACTAGTATTTTAGATAATAAGCAGAGTTGTGTAGCTCTATTTATTGACCTTCCAAAGTGTTCGATACTGTCGATCATATCTTGAAGCAGAGGCTGGTCAGTATTGGCATATCCAGCCATGCAGTGGGTGGTTTGTGAACTACCTCTCTGAAAGGTCCCAATGTGTTCAGTTTGATGGGCTCACTTCTGAGTGGTTAAACATTGCTAATGGTGTACCACAAGGTTCTGTTTTAGGTCCACTTTTATTCTCCATATATATATATCAACAGCTTAGGAAAAAATGTGGATTGAGCAACTTTTACATTTTTATGCGGACGATACCGTGATGTATTGTGCAGGTCCCTCCATTCAGGAGGCTGGTGTTAAATTACAGGCTGTTTTTAATATTATTCAGACTCAGCTCTCTGAACTAAAGCTTCTTTTAAATGTTGATAAAACCAAGGTAATGCTCTTTTCAAAAGCCAAAAAGACACCAGAGACCGCTTTGGATATTGTTACTATGCAAGGAAAAGTACTCAAAGTGGTTGGCTGTTATAAATACCTTGGTAAATGGCTTGATGATTGCCTCTCTTTTAAACTTGAGGTCAATAATCTGCTTAGAAAGCTGAGGGGGAAGCTAGGGTTCTTTTTCAGAAACAAGTCCTGCTTCTCGCTTGAGGCCAAAAAAAGGCTAGTCACTGTGACCTTTGACCTGTGCTGGACTATGGTGATCTGATCTATATGAATGCACCTGCCCATTACCTGAACAAGTTAGATGCCGCCTATCACAGTGCACTAAGATGTGTTACTAACTGTAAAGCACTTACTCATCACTGTACCCTGTATGCTAGGGCAGGTTTGCCTTCACTCACTGTACGGAGGCTCAGTCACTGGTACATGTTTATCTATAAAGCCATGTTGGGTAAACACCCATCTTACATCTGCTCTCTGATCTCACAGAGAGTGGCAAGTAGCTATTGCTTGAGATCCATGTGCCAAGTGCTTGGACTGTTTTAGGCACGACAGCTTTTATGTGCGCTGCTCCTCTAGCTTGGAACAGTCTGCAAACAAAATTGAAACTGAGCATTTTGGTTCCCTTGCATAATTTTAAAGCTGGGCTGGATGAAATGTTATTTGATAGCTGTCATTGTGAATAGGTTTCTAATTTGTACCCCTGTAATGATGTTGTATGATGTCCTTTTTGTTTGCTGTGGTTTTTATGTGTAACCAACGTGCTGCCGGTCTCCCTTGAAAGAGGTCGTTGATCTCAATGGGATTTTCACCTGGTTAAATAAAGGCTACAAACAAACAAGAAGTAATCAAAGGTTTTATTTCATTGCAATGTATAATTGGTTGTGACAACGTGCTCATATAACTAATGAAAGTTTCCATCTTGTGTTTTTCTTTTAGATCATGGCAGATTTCTCGGTGAGTTTAAAGGATTGAACTGTTTAAATGGGTTCACCTTCCTTTATTGTAAATGTAGTAAAGCTGTAATGGTTCGTGTATCCAGAGGAAAATAAACAACTATTTCTATGATCGGTTAATCTAAGTAATGTATACATGTCAGTCAATGCTGTTTTGAGTTTCTGAAATCTGGAGATTTCCTGCTTTTCTCTTCGATATATTCTAGAAAAGTTCATATCTGTACCTAGGTCAGTCTCGTCTTACCTTTTAGGTTTTGTACTTGTAAAACAATACATTATAAAGATGTATTTTTCTGACATGTAGACAACACAATTAATGGATTCATTTAGAAAAGAATAATCAAGAGTCACTGTCACTTTCTCTCTCCAGCTGACCGACGCGTTAGGAGACGACACTCCGAGCAAAGCCAAGAACATGGGGAACACCAACCCGTCGGCTCCGGCAGGGAACCATCAACCTCCTGCTAACCCGGGGTGGCCCGGCTCGGCCCCCGGAGCCCCCACCCAGCCCTCTGCCCCAGGGGGTTATCCCGCCGGATCCTCTGGTCCAGGGGGTTATCCCGCTGGAGCTCCAGGTCCAGGGGGTTATCCCGCTGGAGCTCCAGGTCCAGGGGGTTATCCCGCTGGAGCTCCAGGTCCAGGGGGATACCCTGCTGGATCCTCCGGGCCGGGGGCCCCGGGGCAGTTCCCATATCAGTCTGGTGGCCCCGGAGCACCAGGGCAGTACCCGGGACCCCCTTCTGCCCCTGGAGGCTTCCACCCCGGGCCTGGGATCCCCGGACAGTACCCCCCTGCACCTGGAGCTCCAGGACAGTTCCCTTCTAGCCCTGGAGCCCCAGGCCAGTTTCCCAGTCAGTTCCCCCCTCAGTACCCCGGGCATTATCCCCCTGAAGGAGCTCCAGGACAGCTCCCCGGAGGCCCTGCCCCTTACCCAGCCGGACCCTTTCCCTCTGGCCCCGGAGCCCCCCCTGGTCCATATCAAAATCTGCCTGCTTATCCTGGATGTCAGCCCGGAGGAAACGGGATGTACGGGCCGGGGGGTCCGGGTGCATTCCCCCCCGCAGCCGGCCCTGGAGCTTTCCCAGGATTCCCTGCTGGAGGCTTCCCTCCCATGCCCACCGGGTCCTGGGGCCCCCCCGCAGCCGGAGGATATCCTGCGGCCCCCGGCCCCTTCGGCCCCGGACCCATGGGTCCATACGGGGGACAACCCGCTCCAGGAGGCATGGTGAGTCTCTCTCTGTTCAGTAATCTGCTGCTTGCTTTCGGCTGCCTCTCTCTCTCTCATGGTTTCACTCTGCTGGAGACTCTCATGGTTTCAGGTCTTTGGGAAACACTTCCAGCGTCACTGCCGAAAACCTTACCAGTCCCCCTGCTGTCATCTTTAGATTAGAGCTTAACCAAATAATAAAATGGCCAGTTAACCAGGCTAATACAAAGAATTTGGAGATAAATGCATAATCTGATGCCTGCGCTCAGAATGCCGACCATTATTTTATTAAATATATTTCACTCAGCCACCAACTTTTTTATTTATATAAGATACAAATCTTGTATTAATGATGCTTGCTGTTAAGTGCAAGAAATCTTTTTTTGTTATAAAGGTTTTTTTATTACATTTCAATTGTTTTATATAATACCATTTTAATAGCCTCTGCAGGCAGATCTACTATAGATGTGTATTTAAATTCAGAAATGTGTTATTATTAATACATTTTAATATATTATCAGTTTTAAAAAACCAGCCGCCCTGCTCTCTAGTTATCGGAATTGGTCATATATATATTTGTTTTATATATTTGTCTTTACTCTAGTATAAGGTTTCTTCTTGAGTCTTTGAGATGGTGTGTGCTGGTGGAAGAAGAACGTTGTTTTCCCGTCTTGTTGGGATTTACTTTGGGATTATATATTTTCAGTGAGGCTGCACTCCGACTACTTCTTCTACATCTTGGGCTGTGCTGGGGTGCAAAGCAAATACATGAAGCAGAATCAATAAATATTCAAGCATAGTTATCAAAACATTTATTCTTGTCTTTCAGCCCAGATATAATCCACCGTATAATTGAAAGCAATGAACTCAAGTTTTCAGTCGGACACGGACGTCGTCTCCAGAATCAACGAAATGTGGATACTCACACAAAAAGCAGATAACATTCAGTCTGCCAACGTATTGTTTGAATTAATATGATTTACTTTTACACAGAAACTCATATCAATGTTTTGTATTCTCTTATAAAATCACAGTTTTGATTAAATATATCTTTCAACACTTCCTTGTAACTTTTGTACATGGTTATAATTCACAAGTCTTTTTTTGTGTGTCATTTTGTTCACTTGTAAGTAAAGTACTTTATGACCTTTTCTTGTCTAGTCATTATGGATGACGTCAGAGTTTTGAACTAAGTGGAGAAGGTGAATCATTTGGGTGTTTTGTACACAGGAATGTGAGCAGGGTGGAAGTCTTGAACAATGTTTAACTAAAAATACCCTCCATAGGAAGTATCTGTAAACTTAGAAGTATTCCTAAGGCTGTTTATCAGACAGAGATAACATGTGAGCAATTCTACTATCACATAACGGGGTCAACACTGTTTGTTTCTGTATTTTGATTAATAAAAAGTCAATCACAATTTGTCATTATGATTTATTTTACTTAACATCTAAACAGGAATTTAAATGTATTTTGGTGATTTTTAAATGTTATTATTTCCCGCAGATGATGCCGTATGATCTTCCTCTTCACTCTGGAATATTACCACAACTCGTCATCACGATAGAAGCAGAGCCTGTTCACGGTGCAGAAAGGTATACACACTTTAAATATGTTATTATGCTGTTCCCACTGATTTATTTGTTTACCAAATTCAAATTGCTTTATTTATTTTCAGGTTTATTTTTAATTGTGTTTTCAGAGTCGACAGTTTTTATTTTTTATTGTGAATAATGTAATTTTTTCGGTGTGATTAGTAGTATCACTTTCTATGATGCCCATTTCTATAATGCACTATATTCTTACTTAAAATATAATGCATTGTAGCAATATGTAAGGGATGATGTGCAGCGAGGCGGTCATTCTGGGGAAAAGACACCCGACAGGCTTGTCAGCATGAACGGTGTTCTTTTCCCCAGAATGACCATCATCCCGTTTATTACACGGCCACATTCTCAGCAAAGTAACAATATGACACCCAATATTAATTCAAATGTTTTTATAGATTTAGAAAATGTTTTTATTGATTTAAAAAATAGTAGAGAAAAATTGTCCGTTGTTACCGTTTGAACTACGTAGCAACGGCAGGAACTGCTTCGATAGCGTTGTTGATTACAGATTTGAAAACATCGTTGCTTGCTTTAAAAGTAGCACAATTCATGATGTCGAACCTTGGGAAGTATCTAGATATCCCTGCCCTAATGCCGAAGTAACTGGCAACTGAATATGTTTTGCCGTTTGATGTCTATGTCTGGACCGCTGCGTAAAAAGGAGGGTTTCTGCCCCGTTACTTCTCCGCTGTTTTCTTGTCACACTTTGAAAACGGGGCCAAACTGTATACAGTTAAATCGACTGGACTTCTTTGTGCAGATGTAAGCGTCCTTCACAACGGTCAATAAGTGCTGGACAGCGGTCTGTCCGTTCTGGATTAACAACATGTCACGTGTTCTGAATTGACCAATCAGAATCGAGTATTCAACTAAGCCATGTAATACATCTAATATAATGTATCCTTAAACAATATTTATAAAGAATTCTATCTATTTGCGGTCATTTGTATGAAAATCGTATAGTTATAATGCATTATAATGATATCATATTACATGTATTAAAAAAGCTGTCTGTATGTAGTTTAATTCTTGTGTTAAACTGCTGTGTTGGGTCTTTTTCTTTAACTTGATTTTAAGGAAGTTGCCTGAATTGATAGCAGATTGTTGTTGGCAGTGAATTGAGGCTTCTCTTGAGCACAATTAAAACAATCTTTTAAAATAAGTTTCTGATTTCACCTCCTGCAGGTTCCAGGTTGACTTCATTAAAGGTTCAGACGTCGTCTTTCACTTCAATCCTCGATTTTCCGAGCAAACCATCGTCAGAAACTCCAACCTGGGGGGGTGTTGGGGCCCGGAGGAGCGGGACGGACACTTCCCCTTCGGACAGGGCCGCCGCTTCGAGGTAAAGGGTTTGAAATCTCAAAACATCCAAATATACTTATATTTCGTATTATTTTTGTACTTAAAAGTCAATATCACTTATTTTTCCTTTTTCTATGATGCATTACAGCGTTTGGTCAAGTGAGGGATACACATAATTGACAATATAACACAATATTTTAAACTGTGTTCACTTTTGGTTTAATACCTTAAACAGCAGACGTTCACTGACTCGAATAGACAGATATCTATTATTCCTTTTATCTGCTTGTATCCTTACCTTGCTGCTACAACACTGTATATTTCCCAGCTGAGGGACAGATAAAGGCTTTCTGATTCTAATAATAACACAAGTAACATGAGTTCTCGCAACTATGAGAACTCTAAAATTAGTCCGCCAATTATTTTTCTAATTTGAGCCATCATGAATCCAAAGTTTCCTGCTCTCCACAAATAAGAAAAATAATATTCAAAATGATTTCCTGGTCTTTTCTGATGGAGGAAAACAAATGTTTTTTGGCCACAGCTGAAGTTTAATTGACCGGACTTCTTTCTGCAAATAGATCAGAGCATCCTTAGCAGACTGATGATTGTCCAAATTGACCAATCAGAATCTAGTATTCATCGAACCTGTGAGAGCTTGGATTGTTGTTATAAAACAGGGGTGTCCAAACTACGGCCCGGGGGCCATTTTGAATCGGCCCTCAGCAAATAAAAAAAGTATAATGGAATACAGCCCACAAATTATATTGTACTACTTAACTAGAAATGTAAAAATATATCACACAGTAGTATTCATGTGTTAATAAGACCACTTTTCAAATAAATGCAGTCAATTAAAGTTGGAAAAATGTTCTAACATATCTTAGTTGATAAGAAAAAAGCCCAATGACTTATTTACAAGCTTGAAATACACCCTTCATATTTCTCCTTATTATAATCAATCTGAGGCTTCTGTTTTAAGGGATGCGCTGCCAACACTCACAAGCATACTTTACCTACATTTGATTGATTTTGCTAACTTATAACTGAACTTATGATGCTAGTGAGTGGCCCAGACCTTCGTATATTTTTCTGTATGTGGCCCTCGTGAAAAAAGTTAGGACCCCCCTGATCTAAAGTGTATTTTCTGCCCCCTTCAGCTGAAGATCCTGGTGGACGAGGACTGCTTTAAGGTGGCGGTGGACGGCTCCCACCTGCTGGAGTTCGAGCACAGAGTGGGGGGCATGGAGGAGGTGACCCTGCTGAGGGTGCAGGGGGACATGGTGCTCCACAGCGTGGCCCCCAACATGATCTGACCCCAGAGCTGCTACACACTCGCTGCTCCGGAGACCTGCACACACCCTTCCTCTAACGGAGGGTTCATAAGATTCAGAGAAGTGCTCACCTGGCACTCGGTCGTTAGGCAGATTAACGCAGGTCTACACATGTTTTGTTTTGTTGCTGGATGATATGCATTTTTAGTTTTTCTGCTACTCACAATCAGATATATTTTATGACTTAACAATAGTAAAGTAGTGAATATAAAACAGGCTGTCTAAAAGGACAGTTCACTCACTTATAGTGCTATTTATCAATTTAGATTAGTTTTAGTGCGAGTTGTTGAGATCCGAGGGAATGTACGCTCCGTTATGCCTTTTGCTGTTTTCCCTCTCCTGAAGTGTGGTCTATGGTTTGTGTGCATGCAAGATAAAAATCAGGTCTGAGTTTATCGTGGTGGTTCTCAAAGCATTCAAAAAATAAAAAACTCAACAGCTATGCCTCTTTCCAAAAAGTCATGACTGTTAATAAATATAACCCTCAGATTATGTGAGCCGTTTCATGTGGGGATAATTTTCTTTCTAACGTGTCACTACGCAGAAAGAAGCACCCTCTTTGGTGGGTGTCGTTTTGGTCGAAAGAAAATAGTTCCTCCTGTGACTGAAATCTTCAATTCTCTGCAACTCACACTTTAAGTTTCTAGATTTGGATGATAAGCACTGAAGTTAGTCGAGAAATTGTTTCTAATTTTGACGTGAATTTTCCCTTTTAGAAATGGTAACTTGTACCTAATAAAGAAATAGCTGGACCAATAGTTTGCTGTATTTTGGATCTGGATCAGCCTTTTAATGCATGACAGTGTGAGCCTGAAACCTTTCCCCTCTTTACATTCAGCAGGTCAATAATGAAGTTTATTAAATATATTTATACTCTGCTTTCCTCAGTATTAATCCAGTATTAAGGTTTTACGAATGATTGATTTCATGTTGAAGTCTTAAAAAGCGAGCCTCAAATTAATGTTGCCAAATATAAAGGTGGAACAATATTTTTGAGATAATGTATGCTAATAAAGATAAAGGGCAACAAATAAAAAAGGACTGACTGTTTGATTCAGAGTATTGTACACGTTTCATGAGCTGCTTGCCTGTGCACTTAATAAATAATACTTTCCCGGTTACGAATGTTTCTATACGGGTTTTATTTCTGTGCATTAGAAGAATCACACTGATGTCCTTTTTTTTAGAGAATTTTGACTTTCTCTGACAATTCTGACTTTTCTGTATAGATTTGGACTATTTTCAGAATTCTGACCTTAAACATTTATGAATTCTTTTTTCAATTCTGACATTCTTTTTTTCAGAATTCAGACTTTTTTTAGAAGTCTCAATGTCTTTTAGAATTGATCACTTTCCAGAAATCTGACTTTTTAGATCTTGACTTTTTTCAGCTTTCTGACTTTTGGGGGGGATTTATGACTTTTTTTAAGACTTTAGACATTTTCAGAATTATTTTAGAATTTTTTATTATGACTATTGTAGAATTCAGGCGTTTTTTTCAGAACTTTTTAGAATTTTGATATTTTTAATTTGTACTCTTTATCATATTTCTCTACTCTTACTCAAGTAGAGGATCTGGGTATCTCTTCCACCTCTGGTAATATCCATTTATTGAAAGGTTTTCCGAGCAGTCCGGATTATTTTCTCATGCCTCTCTGATTCAAAGGTTCCGCCTCTGTCCGTCAGGCGGCAGCACATCCTCCGGAGGAAGAAAACGAAACTCCTCAATGAGTTCACCTTCGGATAAATAGTTTGTCCCTTCTTCTTATTAAACATCTGTCTGCTATCTTTTACAACATGAACGGCTCCCTGCCATCCAACATGTTGGACATAAAGCTGAAGCGAGGCTCTGCGGGTAAGAAGACAACGGACTGAATAGTCTGACGCACAGTTAGCATGTTAGCTTAGCTAAGTAGCAGCTACAAATCAACCCTGTCAAACAGTGAAGCTAACGGCTAATGTGCGAATAAAACGTCATAATATGTGTTATAGTGCACTAAAACTGTTGGAGTGAGGTTGTTGAAGATAGTAAAACTATTGTGTGTTAGTTTAATTAAAGAAATAATGACTTAAGGGCTGTTTTTAAAAGTAACGATGTTGTTGGCCTGATGCTATCTGACAGTTTCTCCATTCAAAGTTTATTTAGCTTTAAGTGATCAGAGGTCAGTGGACTATTCAGATCTTGTACTTAACTAAAAGTAGAGTTACTCAGATCTTATACTTCAGTAAAAGTAGTAGTACTCAGATCTTGTACTTGAATAAACGTAGAAGTACCAGAGTGTAGGAATACTCTGTTACAAGTATAAGTCGTGCAATCAAAAATGTTACTCAAGTAAAAGTACACAAGTATTAGCATCAAAATATCCTTAAAGTACCCAAAGTAAAAGTATTCATCCTGCAGATTGGTCCATTTCAGAATAATATATATGATATGTTTTATAATGATTGATCATTAAAGTGTTCTCAAAGCTTGTGAAGGTGCAGCTAGTTTGAATGACTTTGTATACTGCAGGGTAGCTTGTGAATTTACTCCAGGTGGAACTAAAGTCTGATTCAACACTTGATTATATTTCACATCATTCATCCACATCTGTAAAGTAAGTAAAGGTATTAAATAAATGTAATGGAGTAAAAGTACACCTACATTTACCTCTGAATTGTAGTGGAGTAGAAATACAAGTTCTATATATTTCTGTAATGGGGGTACGTGGACCCCTAGGGGTACATTGGAGTACTGCAGGGGGTACGTGAGATTTATTTTACGTTAATAATAATAATACGTTTTATTTCGAGGCACCTTTCAGGACACCCAAGGTCGCCTTACAGTGCATAAAACAGCTAAAACAAAAACGGAACACAATTTAATCAAACCGACAAGGCAATACAGCAGCATAACAGCATAAAACAGGCAAGACAAGTGTGGAGTGACGGAGTGAGAGGGGGATCTGTGATAGCAGGTTGAATGTGTTTGAGTGACTAGGCCAGTTTAAACAGGTGGGTTTTGAGGTGGGATTTGAATGTCGTGATGTATTCCTGGATGAGGTTTGAGAGATATGTGCGGGTGAGGTTGTTGAGGGCTTTGTATGTAAGCAGAAGGTTTTTGTAGTCAATCCGGTGCTGAACAGGGAGCCAGTGAAGTTGGATGAGGATGGGGGTGATGTGGTCAGACGATTTGGTACAGGTAATGATCCGGGCAGCCGAGTTTTGAATGATTTGAGTCTGTTGAGTAGTTTTGTGGGTAGGCCAGAGAGGATAGCATTACAGTGGTCAATCCGGGATGTGACAAATGCATTAACCAGGATTTCGGTGCTGGATTGTGAAAGGGATGGGCGGAGTCTGGAAATGTTGCGGATATGGAAGAAGGCAGTCCGGGTGATGTTTTCTATGTGGGGTGCAAACGAAAGGGTGCTGTCCAGGATGACCCCAAGGCTTTTGACTTGGCTGGTGAAGGATACAGGGAAGCCGTCGATCATGATCGACATAATGATTTTTTATGTTTTCAAAGGGGGTACATTATTGAAAAAAGTTTGAGAATCACTGCTCTAGTGATGTGTTCTTTCTATTGGGATTTTGTATATACTTGTTGCTAAAATTAATGTCTATTTTTATTTGTTTCTTATATCTTTTAAACATTTTTAACTTGTAAAATCTAGTGTAATGCTTCACAACACGGCTACTTTGGATAAATAAAGTATCTACCTATCTACGAAGTTGCATACAGTTGAAACCCTAAAGTCATGAATAAGTATCTCAAAAGTATACTTGAGTGCAGTACTTGAGTACATTTTCGTAGTTACTTTACACCACTGGCTTCAAGTGAGAGTATCAGTGAAGTTATCTCAGTATCAGTCGGTTACAGTGTTCGAGTGAAGCCTCTTGCACTTTGATCCATTGAGATAGATATCATGATTGAATCATCAACTTTCACCCAGATACACTTAAATCCTCTATCTCATGCTAATGTGTGTTTATGTTGTTGTGTTTATAGGCTTGGGATTCAATATAGTGGGGGGTATGGATCAGGAGTATGTGCTGAATGACAGTGGAATATACGTGTCCAAAATTAAAGACGATGGAGCGGCTGGTATGGACGGACGACTCAATGAGGGGGACAAGATCCTGGCGGTGAGACACATATATATAATACTACTCGTACTACATTTTGAAAATACTCTGTTCCTAGTTAGTTAGTCATGCATTCATAATCTTACCCAAGTCAAAGATCAGTTCAGTCCATCGTTATTGTCCCACTAGGGGACATTTGCACAATGAACCACAGAAAACACAACAATACAGATACATTTTTGTACGGTTGTATGAGATTGTTAGCACCTATTTATACTTAAAGTACCAAAAGTAAAAGTACTTCATTGCATGATATATAACCAATTATTATTATGATAATTGATGTTTTAAAGTGTTCATCACAGCTGGTAAAGGTAAAGGAACTGTAACTAAAGTTGCATAAAATATAATTCATATTTTAGCTAATCGCCGAAATAGTAATACTATAATGATAATAAATACTGTATCGTATAGTAATGAAACGTAAAATGGCATTTAACTGACGAGGTATTTTGCTGGTGAGAGATTTTAGTGGCTTTAGTGTGTAGAAGCTAGTACCGTACTTTTCGGACTATAAAGCGCACCTGCATATGAGCCGCAGCAGCTAAATTGTCCGTCTGTCTTGCTCTCGTTCTGTCTCTCGGTTCCACTTTTACTTTGGCGCGCTACCTGTCTCACTCTTTTCCGGCCTCCAGCTTTTCCTGCTGGAGCCCGCCGCTTAGAGGTGGCGGGCGCGGAGCGGTCATAGAGCCCATAGGGTTAAAGGTGGTTAATTTTACCTGTAAAATCCATAGATTTAGGAGGTTCCCTAGTGGCCGTTAGCGGTACAAAAAAAATGTGGGGAAAAAGTCGCGGTTTATAGTCCGAAAAGTACGGTAAGCTGTTTGATTTGTTTTAGATAGGCACAACATGTTTCATATGCAGACCTTATTTTCCTGTTCCATGTTAAAATAAACCATTTTCAGTGGTACGCTGAGAAAGAGTAATTTCTTTGGGAAAATCATTGGTGAAAAAGTGTATGAACTTTGTGTATAAATAAAGATAAGTGTAGTGCGGTAAAAAGTAAAAATCTGGCTTGTAATGTGTAGTGGAATAGAAGTATAAAGGAGCAGTCATTTGATAAAAGGTGATAAAGAATGTTTTTGTTTTCCTAGATAAACGGGGTGCAGCTGGAGGGTCTGACACACAAAGCCACGGTGGATCTGTTCAGGATGGCCGGAGAGGACGTGCAGCTCTTGGTTCTGAAAAGGGTGAGAATTAAGGATGTACCTTTTCTTTTTTTTAAATGACCTGTTTCTTTTTCTTCAGGTATTTTTCTTTGTTGTCAACAACAATAGAAAATGTGTCTTTGGCTCACAGAACATAAAAGCTGCCCAAAAAAGTACAGCGTACAGAACAAAAATGGTAAAAATCTTACCACATTAACAAAGAAATACAAAACCTTTTATGCTCTTTGCACTTACTACAATCAATCACTTTTGACGTCATATTCCTTTATATATATTTCTTTAACTTTGGCACAAACATCCACAAGGACACAAAAGAGGATTTGGTATAAAAAGTATTTCACATTTAAACACAATGATGATAGGATAAACCTTTTGGTGACTTTTTTCTACCAACAAAATGTAAACATGTGGGTCCCACTTAACCAACGGCATCTTCACATTAGTAGTCCTTCTGCAAACAACAAATCCTGCGTGTGGCGTTTTACAAGTTCTACAATCTCTAGTTGTTCTCAGCAATTACACCTTGATCAAATATATAAATATTAGCAGAGCAAAGAGACGAAATGGTGTGTATAGTTACTCAAGGCAGGATGTTGTTTCAGGTGACGTTAATACTACTAATGCGTTAATTGTAATTGCCAGAAAGTGACATTTATAACGACATACAAACTAGATATTAATTTAAAAACATGATATTTTACACAATCTAACCCAACCCCTGCATCTACTACTCAACACTCTCTCAAGGGTGGGATATTTAGGCAAGGCATATATTATATAGCACCTTTCAACACAAGGCAATTCAAAGTGCTTTACAAAAATGAAAGACATTACGAAGGCATTTAAAAACACTCAAATATATGTGATTTATACTTGGAAAAATGAATAAACCAAAACAGATCTTATTTTTCAAAGGGGATTCCCTCTATATCCTTAAGTTGGTGGGTGTTTTATGTGTTTTCTACATGTTTTAAACCGGTAATAACGGGTGCAGAAATCCCTCGGTGTGGTGCAGTTTTAATCCTCTTGTTTTTATGTCTGTGTTTCCTGCAGTCTCCTCACTCAAACGGACCGCTGGGCTCCGGGCCCGATCCCAACGCTCCGCTCTCGGCTCTGGGGATCCTGGTTGTTTTAGCCGGAGCGGCAGCCCTCTGTGCTTTCATTTACATGCGGCAACAAAGGAGGCCCTTTTAACACAGCCTGTATAATGAATCATTTTTTTAAAGATGAAAAAAAACATTGCTAGAGGCCAAAGAAAAGAAAGGGGGAACAAACCATAGAAGTTTTTTTTTGTTGATTAGCAGCTGTTGGACTTTCTCTATAAAGGGATGGTCGCTTCTTCACACCCTTCCCTATGTAAACGAACGTAACTCTAAATAGTGATTGTAAGGAGCAGAGGAAGGAAAAGCATTCCTGCTGCCGGGCTGAGCTCAGGCAGAAACACTCGGCCGCCGTACACAGAAAAAGTTTATGCAGAAAAATATAAATCCTCAAGCTTTAGGGTCCATTTACAAACAAGTGGAAAACGCTTTACTTTCAGTTTGTTTGGGAGGAGTTTCAAAAAACAAAAAAGCCTGCAGCTAATGCGATGAATTGAAATGGACTTTCTACCCATTGCAATTCTCATGATACAAATGAAAATCAACACCCATAATGGTGCAGGGTTGAGTCCTAAAAAACAGGAAATGCTCTATGGCACAGAGGCATAACATATATCAGGCGTTATTTCTTAGTAAAATCACTTTATTCCTGGTATTCAGTGAGAAAAATATAGATTATCACCAGATGTATCATTTAATAAAGCAACGTATCACCAGATATTTTCACGTTTAGTTCATTATTATACAGTGTCACGCGGTCACTCAGGGTGAACCATCAAATCTTTATATGAGAAACAAATCATTCCTTAAGTATATATTATAAAGCGCTTGTTGTAATGGAGGAACATTCTTGTGAAGGATTGACAACTTGACACTAAGTGCAGTTTGAGCCATTTCAATGTAAAGGAGAGTTTTTTTTTTTAATAGATTAGTTGCTGTCAAAAATGTTTTTTTGCACTAGCCATAATCATGGAGCTCCTGCAGTAACTTCCATAGAAAAGATGAACGAGTGAATGGTCCACATTTTTAGTTTGCAGTGCAAACATCATGTGTTTGTGTCTGACTGTACGTGGCTCCTCTTTGTAAATAGATGCCATGTCGCTCTGCCGAGTCGGGTTGTGAATATGTGCATTATACCAGAAAAAAAACACAGATCAGAAGCACTAATGAATAAATTATGCAAAATATGGTGATTAACATTTAAGGAACCTTCTGTAATAAAATTCATGTTGAATTCATCTGTTCCAGGCTCATTTGGTGTTTTTTTCAATTAATACACACCAAATAAATTATGAGATAAGCATGTTTTCTCATAATGTTAATAATAAGGCAAAATGTTAACTAAATACATGACGAAAATTGGATTTAGAACAATAGTTTTATTGGACTAATGGTAGATTTGGAGACGGCTAAACGCATAAAGTTAGCTAACGGTAGCATAATACCAGATGTTGTCACTTTACCTTCAAAATAAAAGTCGACGTTGTTGCGACAAAAACTCCTTTCTGAGTATAATTATATTTTACCATATTAGTAATACTGATTTTATTAGTATAATATATTGGAGGGATAACGTAAATGAATGTTGTAAACCTAAACTGCTTGTATACACGTTATAACGGTTAGAACAAAGTGATTTTAGAATTCTAACGGTTTTAACGGTAGGTTCTCGTGCCTCAGAACCACACTACTGGGGTTACATCAGGCATTTTGTGTCTGGTTGACAGAAATTGTGTTTAAGTGATCAAATGTGGGCCTGTCCGTCCTGTTCACCCACCAGTAGCATCCCGTCTCCATCAGCTGTCGGAGGATGTTGCCTCGGAGGCAGATATGATGTAATCCCCACCAGGAGAGAGGGAGGGGGGGCAGAGCTGGAGAACAGCCGCGCAGCACGGATGGATCTCGGCTTAAACTTCATTGAATAATAACGGCTATTTAGAATAACGGTTAGTAACGGATCCGTGTTGGAGGAGTCATGCCGAGGAGAGGAGGCTGGATGCTGAACCCTCATCTGCCGGGAATGCTGCTGTAATTAACCCGGTTCTCTCCCACCATCCTCCAGGAGAAAATGACCCGCACTCCGCCTCCATCGTTAATATCTCCCCGCCCCAGCTGTCGACTTTTCCCGCCCGGGATGACCGTGATCCCCGCTCCTGTAGGCCCTTATCGTGGATAATTTAATCACCTCTAACGCGTCTTTAATGACATTTTGACCTACTGTGGTGGCTTTTATTTCGTGAATACACCTTTAACCAGAATTGGATGTAGTTTTGGGGAAATTTTCCTTGTTCCAGCCACCCTGCGGGGGAATGATCAGCCTCCATCCCTGGAAGTCCTGACAACCAGAAAACGTGGAGGAGGAGGGGGGGTGGACTCTTCCAGTTCAGCTTTAAACCATGGCCAATGAACCTGTCATCCTCAACGTGTATAATATGGTAAGAAATTACCACTTTTTTATTCAGTTTTATTTACTGTTTCTGGCTCTTTGTAACCTGACACCAGCAGAGGAAGTGAATGCACCAGCAGAAATAGCAGGCACCTGTTTGTTTCATAAGTGCACTTTGTCTGTTTGTGTCTGCAGATGTATCCAAATCCACCAAAAGTTAGCATTAGATAATGCCTCTTGCATTTAAAAAAACAAGTAATACAAAAAATAATTATCTTAATGTAAGTTCTATAAATACTGTCAAAAGACATGCAAACAAATCATGTTTTTAGTAATAAATTGTGTATAAATGAGTGTGTGAATGATGTGTGAGCATCAAACTCTGTAAAAAGCTTCAACATAGAGGTTCAGGTTCAGGTTATTTATTTGTACCCGTAGGTAGATTCTGTTTGCAGAGAAAAATACAAGGGTTCCATCCTGACACTAAAAACAAACACAAACAACAGACACATCTCTAATAAAGGACTAGTAAAAGTACAAGTATACCCTGCTCAACCAAATCTCAAAAATATTTAAAAAACATTTTAAGAAGGAAAACACTAGTACAAACATGGACATTCAAAATTCACAGTTCAAAATTAAATAAATAAAAATAGGCATAGAGAGGAAAGAAACTGGAGAGTTTGGTGTGTGTATTGAAGTATCTGAAATGTTATGATTAAATGTGCAAATGAGTTATGTAATGCTAACTTTAGGTGCATTTATGAGAACATCTGCAGAAACAAACATTCAAAGCTAATAAAACAAATTCCTGAATGTGGATGTTTTCTTTCAACTATATCGCAAGGAGACCAGTGCATTGAGTTCTCCCTGTAGTATCTCGCCTTAAATTGACAGATTTTGAATATGAGTTTAGTGAGCACAGCACAGTCTCATCCATCTTCAGTGATTGGATAAAAGCCTGGCTAACTTAATGCCTCTGAAACAAGAGCTTCCCTCTGTCACCGTGCCCACTGCTCTCATGCTGCACACACATACAATAACACAAATGTGCACATAAACACACACCACGGACAAAGCTGCTCATTCAGACCTGTGCCCACTGCCTGCTCTCTCTCCCTGCACAGCCTCCGTGTAAATAAATAACATTATGCAACCTGTGGCTGCAGGAACACCGAGTATCTTTACTACCGCTGCCACAACATAAAGCATGCTGCCACATGTTTGCAGCAGTAATATGAATCCAGAAACATCTCGTAACAAAGACTCCTAAGACATAAGTATAAAGTGTGAAATTGGGAAATGATATAAATACAATTTGATTGATTGATTAAAAACCCCAGCAGGGACATTTCTGCATATAAAAGGCGACCTGTCCTTTTATGTAAATAAGGTTTTAAAGTGGAGTATTTTCGACAGTGCTTTTACTGCAGTAAAGTAGCGGCTCTAACATCAGATGTATCTCCGCCGTCTCTGCTGAGCGAGGCAGTGATCAATCAGCCTTAAATACTTTCTTCTACCGAGAAATACACACAGAACATCCGGCGGAGAGTGAATCAGTGAGTGGGGGGGGGGGGGGGGGGGGGTATCGATCGTCTTCGGTATGAAATCAATTTGACTGCATGGCTCGCTGCAGCAGTGTCAGCATGCACATCATCCCAGGAGTGTTTCCAGCTACAAACGATAGGCTGCTGAAATAATTTTCTCTCCCATAAAACCCCAACCCCCCCCCCCCCCCGCCTGAAACGCCTCCATTGGACTCCTTTGTTTGCTTCAGTAACATGGTGACATCACTATGTGGACCGAATCACAGTGCTCCAACACACTGCACGTGATAGGCTAAGGGGCGGGACATCTCTAAGCGGTTGATCACAACAGAGACGGCCAGCTAACCAATCAGAGCGGACTGGGCTCTGGTTTCAGACAGAGGGTGAGAAGAGGTGCTGCAGCACAGGCAGTATGAGAAGAATAAAGAGCTTTTTGAACATTAAGACATGGAGACATGTCCCAGAGACACTACATACTGATATGGAACATGAGAAGGACTACAACAGGGTTCTCTAAATAAGCTAAACCATTAGTTTACATAATCGTATGTATGTCAATTTCCCCTCTTCAATCATCTGTAATTGTTTCAAATGCATATCATCAGTAAAGTCTGATGAGGTTTCACTTCAAATCATTTCTTTGGTTGAGGAGAGAACTACGTCAGATTGATGGAGATTTTAAATTATTCATAGTAGCACCCACACGTGTGATACCGGGACTTGTTTTTCACCAAGGAGAAAGTCATGTTAGCTTTTCACTGCTAAAATGTTTCTCTGGTCCTTTTTGGTCATTTTGTGTCCCTTTGTTGTCTTTTCTGTGTCTTTGTGTTGGTTGTCTCTCCTGGTTGATGCTTCTCTCTCTCGGTGACACTTGGTTATAACATTCCCATCAGTGTTCCTGGTGTGAAAGCGTTAAAAGCTAGAGGGCTAATAACAGTAGAAAGCGTTTCTCTGTGGACACAGAGTGAGAGGTGGATCAGCTTTGATTTGATCCGCCTGAGCTCAGAAACACGTTTTATTATTAATGATGGACAGCTGGACGTGTTTCCTCCTCAGGGTGTGGCAGGGCTCTTTTCATGTGTTCATCCAGCTGTCCACACACACACACACACACACACACACACACACACACACACACACACACACACACACACACACACATCAGTTCTGTTGGTAATGGTATCAATAAAAAAGATATACAGTATATTGATATCTCTCTTTTTGCAGTACTGGATAAACGAGTACACTTCCAATCTGGGCATTGGAGTCTTCCACTCAGGCATCGAGATTTATGGCAGAGGTAAGACCTTTTTAATTGTGTGTGTGTGTGTGTGTGTGTGTGTGTGTGTGTGTGTGTGTGTGTGTGTGTGTGTGTGTGTGTGTGTGTGTGTGTGTGTGTGTGTGTGTGTGTGTGTGTGTGTGTGTGTGTGTGTGTGTGTGTGTGTGTGTGTGTGTGTGTGTGTGTGTGTGTGTGTGTGTGTGTGTGTGTGTGTGTGTGTGTGTGTGTGTGTGTGTGTGTGTGCATCACGTCTGGGAATGAGGCTGTGTTCTCAGACACAGATAAGTAAAGTCTGGGTTTAAAAACTAAATATGGAGTTGTGTTTATAATACCGTGACCCCGTTTCTCTGGGTTGAGTCACCGCAGCAGAGTCACACTGTGTGTGTGTGTGTGTGTGTGTGTGTGTGTGTGTGTGTGTGTGTGTGTGTGTGTGTGTGTGTGTGTGTGTGTGTGTGTGTGTGTGTGTGTGTGTGTGTGTCTAAATCGTAGGGACTTACGCCCTTGCAACCAGGAATATGACCTCTGTGAGATATGGCGACCTTGCTCACTCAGGCTGTGCCTCCTTTTTGAGGGTTTTCTGCAGATTGCTCTGAGTTTGCAACATGTCTTTGCTCAATTCAGATGATACGAAACGTACTATGTGACGCACCTTATTCACGACACGGTGTTCTTCCCTCTTTATTATACCGCTGTACGTAAATACGGTGCAGTCTGTCATTAACCAGACGCATGATTTAAGTACAGTGTTCAGTGATTAACTGCTGCCGTGTGATTACAGCTGTGAGCTCCTACATTTGGAGAGTTCATAGTACAAGTATAAATAAATACCACAGTGTATGTATACTATGTATACTCAAGTACCAAAGTGTTGACATCAAAATGTTCAAACGGTGTATTTAAGATGTTCCACCCAGTGTTGCTGCATGTTTATTATTATATCATTGTCAGAGGATTTCATTTTGTTGTGACCTGAGATTAAGAATTAAGAATTTTAACTTGCAATTATTTCTATGATGTATTTTGGATCTTCGACTAATCAATAAGTTGATTGACAGTAGAATGATTGCAAACGATTTTGATAATGTGCTAATGTTTAAAGTATTTGTTTGCAAAACTGTATTAAAGTTTAATCTTTGGGTATAAGACTGATAAAACAAGATGAAGGCCTAATTTTAATTCCTCTACATATGGTTGAGTATGTAAATCTACAATAATACATCATCATTTACTAGTTGAATCTATTTTGTTTTAATGATCTTTAATCTAGAAAGAAGACATAATGTAGTGCAGTAAAGCTTGAATATTCTCCCCTCTTACTAAATGTAGTGATGTATACTGTAGGTATAAAGTAGCAGAAAAACAACAATTCTCCACATTCGAGTCAACAACCTCAATGAGTACTCAAGTGCAGTACTTGAGTAAAAGTACTTAGTTACTCATTACTCCTCTTTGTTTCAGAGTTTGCATACGGGGGCCATCCGTACCCTTTCAGCGGGATCTTTGAGATCACTCCTGGAAACACCACGGAGCTGGGGGAGACATTCAACTTCAAGTGAGGAATACTTCATTTTAGCACACAGTACTCACACACAGTACACACAGTACTCACACACAGTACACACAGTACTCACACACAGTACACACAGTACTCACACACAGTATCACACAGTACTCACATTAACACGCAGTGCTCTGAGAGGTATGTAATGCTGGTGAGTGTGCTCTTCCACAGGGAGGCCATAGTTCTGGGCACCACAGACTTCGCGGCGGACGACATGAATAAGGTCATGGAAGAGATGGGCAGAGAGTTCAAAGGCAACGCGTACCACCTGATGCACAAAAACTGCAACCACTTCTCCTCCTCGCTGTCCGAGGTCAGAGAACACACACGCTTCTGATTCTATATCAGGGGTGTCAAACTCAATGTCATCGCGGGCCACATCAGCATTATGGTTGCACTCAAAGGGCCAGTTGTAACTTTAAGACTATATAAAATACATATATAAATATATCATATATATAAAGTATTATATTACATTATTGCCTTTGCATTGGATTATTATCAGATAGAGTAATAACCATAGGGGTAATAACTTCATAATTAACTACGTCAGAAAGCAGAATTATTGGGCAAATAATTGCAAGTCTCTTCAGTGCGTATGTCCCAAAATGATTTAAAAAGAAAAGCCAAATTCTGGAGAAAAAAGAAATAGAAGTGACATTTTGAAATAAAAATCTAATTCTGAGAAAAAGGATTTCTATGAAAAAATGCAAATTTTGAAGAAAAAAAGGCAAATTCTGAGAAAAAAGTCATATTTGAGATGCATTGTGGGACATGTAGTTTATGGGCAACATGCTTCTGTAGCATGTAACCGTATAATAAACATATTATATTCTTTGCAAGCTCTTGTCGGGCCACATAAAATGAAGTCGCGGGCCGAATGTGGCCCCCGGGCCTTGAGTTTGACACCCCTGTTCTACATGCACGCAGTGACAGGGAACTATAACATACAGAACAGGGCAGAGTAAGTCAATTACACAGAAGGCTTTTCAGTCTAAAGCGCAAGTCTACAGAATTATAATCCGGCTCCACTCTAACTTTACCTCTGTCCCAACACATAATTAAAACCCTCCTGAAGTTAGATTGACGTTTAAATGTAATTTGTTTATGTTGTTAGTGTCATCTAAACAGGTTATTCGCATAAAAACACAGAATTAAAATGATTGATTCAAAGTTTTAGTTGTGTACAAACAAACACATAATCTGCTTAAAAGCACTCATAAATATTCATATTGATTTATAACACAATATAAAGCATTTTACAATTATGATTAATATATCAATTATCATAATACTTCATTTCTGCTTATTATTCAGGCCAGGTTTATATGTTGTACGTTTATTCAATATCGTAAAAATGGGGGTGTCATGTCCATATCTCGAAAGATTAGTCGATAATTGAAATGTCATACATCGTGCAATAATTCAATAACGTTATTATCGTGCGTAACCTAGAAAAAAGTAGTTTTCCACATGTCTCTCAAATCTGTATAAAATCAAACATCTTGTTTCCCATCCACATATTCTCTGTTCCTCAGCTGCTGTGTGGGCGTGAGACCCCGCGCTGGGTGAACCGCCTCGCCTACTTCTCCTCCTGCATCCCCTTCCTGCAGAGCTGCCTCCCCAAGGAGTGGCTGACCCCCGCCGCCCTGCAGACCCACATCAGCCTCCACAGAGAGGAGCACCGTGAGTCCAGCGACGAGGACCCTTCGTCCCCCACCGACAACTACAGCTGCCGCCACACCAGGGTCTGAAACACCCTCGGACGCTCAGAGGGGATTTAGTGGGATCGAACAACCAGCTGACCTCAGACCGATGGTCCTCTAAGGAAAGACTCATAACACTGGGATTTAAGACCTCTGTTCGACAGGATGGCAAACTCTTCCTCGGACTCTTGTAGATCTGAACTTTGTAACTATTCGGCTCTTTTTCCACAAACTGTTAAACCTTTGTCAGCCTTGCTCCCGTAAGCCTTCAGAGCTGCTTTTGTAGAACGACTAGACCTCCGAATCTGCATAACTCCAATAAGTCCTCGATAACCTCTCTGTGGCCTTCAGCTGACATCTCTTTCAGTGTGGACATCACAGCGTTAACGTTGGACTCAGTGGCCATCGGGATGTTTGGGACGAATCCCGATGGGCTGGTACTGAAGTGGGCCGGTCGGACGATGTGGGCCGGTCGGGGGGGGTTGGAAGCCCGGGGGAACTTGACAATGTACTAGCGGTTTACTATTTACTTGCGGTACCCAGGTCGGCCGGTCAGATAAGTCACTACCCCCCCCCCCCCGCGGTATTTACTTGCGGTACCGAGGTGGGCCGGTCGGATAGGTCACTAGCTGATGTTGCATGTTGAAGGAATTTCACAAGAACGTACAAATAACCAGCGTTGCCAGAGAGGGAATGTTAGACTATCGTCCTGAGGCTTAGAAATGGGGATATGATCGTACGCAAATCATAACCACGAGGACCAATATGTGTACATTTGACAAAAAACACTTTTGACCCATGATTGGCTCGAAATGAGTCCCGTGAGAAAAGATGCGTAAAGGCAGACGTAGAAATGACATTATTTTATCAAGCTGGTCCTGACTTTAACCGTGAATGTCACAAATTGATCGTACATGATGGCACTTTTTGGCATTATTGATTGTACAGAAAGCAAGACTATTATATGATGAATCCCAAACGTAAAAAGGGTCGCGGTGGTATCCGTAAATTGTACTATTAGTTGATAACAGAAAATGATTGAGTTCGATGATATAAAGATTATTGACGATATATCCGTGTATTGGACAATAAGTCGAAAACGTAAAAATGACCATGATCCCCCCCCATACTTACAGAAGTGGGGGCCAAGAATTTAAAATGTGATATGTTATATTCTATAATTCGAAAAACTTAAAAGTTTATCAAGGTCCTTACCATACTTTACGATAAGATGATGTTATTGTATTTTTAAGAAAATGATTGTTAACCACGAGAACAAATGGCCGTGATTGTATAACTTTAAGAAATGCAAAGTTGCAGAGTTCTAATTTCAAGCAAAATGTACAAAAGGCAAGATTATTGAAAAAAAGTACATAAAACATAGTGTGGGGGAAACTTCTGAAGCAATGGGAGTCAGGACTCAGAGACACGAGGAGAGCTGGAGCTTTGATGGCAAACACTGACGGTTTATTCGGAGCTTCGGCCGGAGAATTCACACGACGTGTCCCGGGCCACGATCTGACCACACGGTAGAGATGCCACAATCAGTTCTGCAGAGCCCTCCCGTAGCTCCAGGTTTGAACTAGAGAGTGTAATAATCAACATTCTTCAATAGATAGACTAAACAGCTGAGGACACTTTTGTTGTCGCTTATGGCTCGAGGTCATCTACACCCGAGAAGGATGTGTTCCAGGTGTCCCACAACAATAACTATCTCTGACCGAGAGAGGCCCGCTCACAAACTGGCAACATTAACAACTTGCTAGGGCAGCCCCTGCTTAAGGGAGATAGCGGCTGCTCAAGGCTGGTCAGCTGCGTCAGAGGGCGACGGAGGACATGCAGGGGAAAGCATTCCCCAAAACATAGAAATATGAGAGTTATTGTACAACTGGCAATGCTGGTCGCCACATTTCTGATTACAGATTCAAGTATTTCTGTTTTTAAACCAACAAACAGGGACAGTCATCACCCATCAGGGGAACTGTTCAGAACATCAGACACAAAGAGAAGCTGCTACAAGGACTATAATTGACTTTGTGACGCAGGACAACTTTTGTCTACGCTTTTATATACAAATGGTCTTTATATGATAACGGTGCGTTAACTTTCAGGATATGGAAATGTCCATTTACACCCGGGAAATGTTCCTTTGTGATACTGCTGTTCACCTTTTCCAACAATAACACTGAAACCTGAGACTTTATCAGTATTGTCCTTTAAACCACAGTTCCCATAACCCAAGTATTTATTTTTCCTTTTACCTGTTGTTCAATTGATCAATCTATATTTCATGTAACAGGGTCCTGCGGCCTAAAGGCTTTTACTGGTAATAAAACATGTCTTAAATCAACCTTTGAAAAGCTTAAAAGTAAGATTTTATGTTTTCAAGTTAGAGGAAAATGCTTTTTAGTTTTTTTTTACTTTAGGGTGAACTGACTTGACCATTGTAAAAGTAATGGCGTCTACACTTTTGGAAATCTACTGCATGGCTTTCTTGCAGAGTGTATGTAGCCAACACTGGGCTAGCTTAGCATAACAACTGCGAACAGAGGGAACCTGCTAGCCTGTCCAAAGGTAACAAAGTCCACCTACCAACACACATTTTATTATGAATAACTTTGTATTATTTATCCATAAAATATCACAACATAGTGTAACATGTCAATCCAAGTTTCTCAGAGTCTCGGGTGATGTCTTTAAATGTCCAAAGATATTCACTTTATTATGATATAAAACAGAAAAGGGCATTTTCTTCATGGAAAACTACATTAACCATTTAAACAAATCAAAAATAGTGGGACTAATGCATAATTCATCGAATACCAAGTATACCTTGTAGCTTAACCCTGACAAAAAGTGTAAAATACGAGAGGCTAGCACTTTCCATCTGTTACCATTCTTTATGCTAAGCTAAGCAGCTTTGAACTATATATGTATCTCTCAGTAGAGAGTGGTATCAAACTCATTATCTTACTCTTGGCAAGAAAACAAGACTGTGAATCTCCCAAAATGTCAAACTCATTCCTTTAAGATCATATTTTATTACGTATTTAAACTGAATACATTTTAATTAGATTCAACAGACTTTTAAATATCACTTTGATAAGTTCAGATCCTCGTTAAGGGAAAATATGATGTCATATAATTAATTGCTTTTGTATCAGACATGCAGGTAAAAAACACATGAATGCTTATTATCCCCCCTGGTAGTGATTACAATGTCATTTTGTATTCATGTCTTTATTCTGAAATGCAAACGCTCAGTGAAGCAGCTCATACGTGATTGTAATCCCTCTCAGGAAGGAAATCATGATTTTAAATAAGCTATATTTATTTATACTTTGATGTCGTCTTACATTGCACCAAGCGTATTTTGTTCGTATATTTTTTGTATATTTTGAGTTGACAGAGATCCATGCTCAAAGTCTTTACACAGAACGGACCGGTATTATTTTCTGGATCAACCCTGACTCTGTTTTTCCTAACCCAAGGCCATTTAAAGAATGATGATATAGTGCTAGAATAAAGGGCCAGAATAACAAAGAACATGTTTTGATTATTGTGCTGAGGCCTACAATATGGGAAAACTTCATACAAATACAAAAAAGTAGATATATAGATAGATATAAACTGTATTAAAGGTCCCATGTCATGCTTTTCCGGTTATTACCCGTCCCCTTGTGTGTTATGAAGGTTTTTATGCATGTTAACGGTCTGCAGAGTCACAAACCCTCAAAGTACACCCTGTAGCGAGTAAAACTCTGACACAGAGAAGACCTGTCTGTGCTGCCCCAGAACGCCTCGTTGGGGATTTTCTTTTTCAATTTTTTTCTTCCGGGAACCAAGTGACGTAACGACGACCCCTCCGTGGATTGGTCAAAATGGACCAACCCATGGAGCCGTTACGTTAAGTCCCCCCTACGTTAAGTCCCCCCTACGTTAAGTCCGCTACTTTAAGTCCGCTACGTTAAGTCCGCTACGTTAAGTCCTCGGAGCCGTTACGTTAAGTCCGCTACGTTAAGTCTGCGGAGCCGTTACGTTAAGTCTGTGGATTGGTCCAAATTGACCAATCCGCGGACTTCCTCACACACACACTCAATCTTTTCTCAGCTGCAGATTTCTCCTCCCTGAGACGGCAGGACGCGGCGAGGCTGTGAGTCGGTGTGTGAGCACACACACAAACTCCCAGCCAGGCTGCGGGTGTGTGTGTGTGTTCGGGCTGGTTTCTCTGTGTCTCGCCGTCTCGCAGACGCTCATAGGGAGGGGGGGGTCAGGAGCTTCAACAAGCCGTTTAGGACAGAGTGAATACACAGAGATGCTTTATGAGAAACCAATGTGATTTTGGAAAATTGCACAATTTAAATCTATTCTAGTAGACCTCAACAATGGAATTATGATCAGTAGAAATGGCCATGACATGGGACCTTTAATACTAAATGCATATATATATATATATTGTGGTGGAAATGCCACACTTAATCACCGACTTCTGGTAAGGAAAGAACAAATATACAAGCTTAACCCGAAGTTGTGTTGTTTAATAAAGAGTTATAGCATTTAACAGAATCAATCATATTTACAGCTCTAGTAGATAGCACCAAGATCTGACCCTGTTACAGAAACAACAGAAAAACAAGCACTTAATACAGGAAAAAGACAAAAGGGTGATCTCAGCAGGGAATGTACATTACAGGCCATTGTAATGTTGGCCAGACAGGCGAAACTTGCATACATGCTAATTACAAACCTAAGATGATCCATATGATAATTGCCTGACAAATGGTCAAGTCGACACCCTTGTCTGTCTGAGAACATTTAGCAGCTAGGCGTGAATTTAAACTCGAAAATAAAGTTACAGTGACATTATATATTGAACAAGACTTATGATAAATGTCTATGATTTATATATATTGTTTGATATTATCGTTTCAAATTGCTTTTTCGCTTTTTACCTTTAATACTAAATGGTCAAACACTCATTGGAGCGAGGGTCGGGGCGAAACTCTTGGAGGTTTTTCAAAATTAAACTTAATCTGATGGAAGGTATCATGGAAACAACAGTGCATTTGTTTAACTGTGCTGTTAACATCCCAATGTCCCATTGGGATGTTAACAGCACAGTTAAACAAATGTTGAGTTCTGACGTTAATATCAGAATTCTGAACAAAATAAATATATCTTCTGATCATTTTTTCCCCTTTGGAATATGTTTGACTATGATCTCGGAATTCTGGCTTTTCTCAAAATCTTGGGAACATTTTCGCTTATTTTTTCACATTTAACAAAAATGCTGCGGTTCATTCCTATGTAATGAGTGAAAACAACCTGTAATGTTGATTAGAACAACACAAAAGTGGTAAACTTCAGTGGAGTAAAGTTACTAAATAGATTTACTCAAGTACTGTACTTAAGTACAACTTTTAGATACTTGTTCTTTACTTGAGTATTTCCATGTTATGCTAGCCTACGTTGTACTTCTACTCCACTACTCAGAGGTAGATGGTGTACTTTTGCTCCACGTATTTAACACCTTTAGTTACTTTACAGATCTGGATGAATGATGTGAAATATAATCAAGTGTTACATCAGACTTTAGTTCCACCTGGAGTAAATTCACAAGCTACCCTGCAGTATGCAAAGTCATTCAATCTAGCTGCACCTTTACCAGCTTTGAGAAAACTTTATTGATCAATCATTATAAAACATATCATATTATTCTGAAATTGACCAAAATGCACAATGACCACTTTAACTTTTGATACGTTAAGTATATTTTGATGCTAATACTTATTTTGATTACAAAACGTTTACTTTTTCACAAAAAATAAATACAGTTCAACCTACAAACCTGGTTCAACCTACAAAAAAGAAAAACTCAACCCTGACAACCTATACACGTCACTTCCGGTTCTCTCCTCTTTCGTCTCTCGTATCTCTCGCCATTTTGATAAAGTCGCTCGACGCACACTGGAAACGAATCAGTTAAAGTTGAAGCTGCAGGAACGAAAGCATCTAAAACAGCGACAACCAGAGACCAATTCTGGGTAAGAATCACATTGAAATGATGTTAAATAATTATATGTTTCTTACAATTAACTAACAGTGGGGATATGTTTGCTTTTAACGTTTAAATTGTGTCTTTTGTAACCTAACGGTCGGTGGCTAACTAGCATGAAGCTAAGAGAAGTCCACCTCGAGGCGAGCTAACCGCTAGCATCTTTTATTAGCCTGTGTAAACATGGCCTGTTTTAAAGCAATGCTAAACAGTTAATTTAGGACTACATTGAGTAATATATTTCAGCTCTACACATTTCTTATTTCCAAAGACGCGTTATTCAAGGTGTAGTTGAGCATTTTAAAGTATAATTTAGTAACGGTTTCAATGTGTATTTTAGTAGTTAAGGACTAAATTAGCAGCAAAAAGTTGGGCCCAAGTGATGATTCAACCTATCGTTAATAAGACATTGCTCATTTGATTTATCTTACGGTACATGATCACATTATAGACGAGGTGTATATTTATCTAAATGGTAATTTTGTTCGACTGCGATATGATTTATTTAGGTGCTGTTGTGTTACCCAAACATGCAACGAAAAGCTAAGTTTGAATTGCAAAAAATGCCTGTTTTAGCTCAATGCTATGCAGCTAATTTAGGACAATATTTGGTAGTTTCCATCTCAGTACATTTGTTAATTCCAACGAAGCATTATTTAAGGTGGAATGCAAACGATCATTTTAGTAACGTTTTCTAAAGTTGGGCCCAAGTGATGGTTCAACCGTTCGTGAATATTGGTTACTATTAGATGTATTGAAACGACTAGTTATTTGATGTATCTAAAGTTTCATTATGTTTTGCTGAGGCGTATTATTCATTATATTGATGATATTCTTTTGTATTGTTTAACCACCGCAATGCCCCAACAAATTGTATAAAATTGTGATCTGTTAATTTACAGTGATTACTTTTTACATTTTTAGATCACAACGACCATCACTCAGTTGTCAGGAGTTTTGAAAAAGAAGATTCAACGGTAATTGTGTTAATGATAATGTGCATTCTACACGGCAGATGTGTTCAACTTTTAAGTTCATAGACACCAAATACTTTCATTATGCTGCATTTAGTTTTATCTAGGAAGAAAGGGGCCCAGTTTAGGGTTGATGGAGAAAATGTGTTTATACGTTGTCCTCTTAGTCTATTTATCAACCGGGGAAGACACATTATTACTTTGTTTGTTTACCTAGATTACAGTACTACCTCTAAAATGAACATGTAACTTCGTGCTGGTCCAACTACTGTGAACATAATGGTGTTCTTGTAGATGGAAATTATTGTATGGCTTTTGTGATTTATAACTTGTACTTTATTTTGCTAGAGACTTGGCTACTAGATTAAACATTTGGCAGACAAATGCTATTTAAAATATGCAGATTTGCATAACTTCACTAACAAAGCCAAACAATCCACAATGGTAATACAATTGAGTGGCTTAATTTTAAATGTTGGGGGAGGTAAGTTTCGGCTTGTGAGATCACAGTGGCCGTTTTAAAGTAAATACTGGTGAAACTGGTTTAACCAGAGGTTGCATATAATTTGTCTTTGATCTAGTTAAGGTTTACTCAGTTTCGCTTGTATTTTCAGTTTAGACTTGGCTTAATATGAAACTCCTTGAATCCTTTGCATGAAATAAAACAGGTTTCCCAAAACCAGAGTGTTCACAAATGGATCAGCTGCTCAAGATTGTACTTTGAATCTCTATTATAAAGTCAACATAATTCTCATCTCTATTCTGGTTAAATATTTACCTGGTCTTCTGTTTTTCCTTCTCCCCAGATGACAATGAGTGGATGTCGCGTCTTTATCGGCCGCTTGAGCCCGCACGCCAGAGAGCGAGACGTGGAGAAGTTCTTCAAAGGATACGGACGGATCCGGGAAATCAATCTGAAGAATGGATTTGGCTTTGTGGTGAGTGGCCCAACAACAAGCTGCAGATCAAAGAGTCCTGATCATGTTTTCCCAGCGTGAAAAATAACTTTTTGTTTTCTTTTCTCAGGAGTTTGATGACCACAGAGATGCAGATGATGCAGTGTACGAGTTGAACGGCAAAGAGTTGTGCAGTGAAAGGTAAAACTTACTTAAGCTTCATACTTGAATGTCATCTACCCCATAAATATATTGGAAATATATTGTTTGTTATTCATCCGATTATATTGTCCTAAAAATAAAAAAATCTTGTGTTCAGGGTCACTATCGAGCACGCTCGCTCCCGGAGAGGAAGAGGTGGTGGTCCCGGAGGAATGGGGGGTCGGTTCGGTGGTGGCAGTGACCGTAACGGTGGTGGTGGAGGGGGAGGAGGTGGCGGCGGTGGTGGTGGAGGGGGTGGAGGAGGAGGCGGCTACCGCCAATCTCGCAGCAGTGGTTCCAGGTATGTTAGCTTGAAAAATAGCTTCCTCACACTTTGATTAACCAGGGAAGAGTTTCACTTATTGAAAAGTGAAATATTCTGTTAATTCAGGTGTCAGGGAAACTTTTAACATAACATATATTTGACTCATGGGTATAATCAAGTGTTTGCTGTGAGGATAAAATAAGAAAGGTGTGTTATTATTATTATGTAATCGTATTAAAGGCTTTTGTGTTGGTTTGTGTAGACTGGACAGGTATGGCCCTCCAGTGCGGACGGACCACAGGCTCATAGTGGAGAACCTCTCCTCCAGAATCAGCTGGCAGGTAAGAGAGCACGGAACCTTCTCATGTATCTGATTACAGACCTTATTAAACTGTATATGTATCAACCTGTAATGTTTTTTTATTAATTAAACTTAGCAGCTTTCATTTGATTGGGCCGGGTCTATTTATCTGAAGTCAGATTTAGGAATGGGGCGATATGGGATTTTATCACATGTAAAGTTTCGTTTACCCTCAAGTGACGAGGCGAAGCAGATTTGAAAATGCAAAAATTATAATGAAAAAAAACCAGACTTAACACTTTTATAATCTTTTTTAAATTATATATATATAACCTTTGTTCATGCAACCTTTTTGATAATCGTATTCAGTTATTTTATAGCTGCAATATTTTTTAGTTATTGCCACTTACCCACATTTAGATTTTTTTTAAAATTACACTTTAAGCTGGAATATTTTTCTAATATTATTTGAGATCATTTTAAGAATTAAGAAGGATTTATTACCCTTTTTTTTTTAAAAATATATCATTTTTCTTAATAAATATAAGGGGACTGTTTGTCCAGTAAACTTGTATTGCCATTTTAAGAAACTATGATTGTAATTTAGTTACTTGAATATTTTTAAGTTCATAAAATGTTCATATCGTCCCTTCCCTAGACAGATAAAATAAAGGCAAGAAAGAACCCCAATAGATAGTTATAGAACCCCCCAGGCTTTTTATTTTTTACTTCACCTACTTACTATTTTTCCCAGACAAAAGCTAACAGCTAGGGATTCCAAAACAGTTTTGTTTTTTTGTAAAGTCTTCTCTGATATATAGAGTGCCACAGTGACGCGTCCTAAAACCCAGAAGTAAGTAGTATTTGACCTCTTCCGGTTCCTTCGACAAAAAGCAATGCCATTTCTCCATAGGATTTAGGAAAATAGCTCGAAATAAGGTCTGTGGTCGTTTTGTTCAGTCGGATAATATCCACATGTCTACTATTTTCGAATCGACAGATTTATGATTAGAAAATTATAAAAGTAGGGTAGACATGTGGATATTATCCGGCTGAACAAAACTTGATCTGTCTCTTAAATGTGTCAATCACAGACCTTATTTCCAGCTATTTTCCAAAATCCTATGGAGACATTGTTTTTTGTCAAAGGAACCGGAAAGAGTTTACATCCGGGTTTTAGGACGCGTCACTGCGGCATTCTTTAGTTTCCTTAATTAAATCTATATCTCAGAGGTGAATGCACACCCTCCTCGGAGGCGTGAGAAGTGTGTAGCGCCCTCTCCTGGTTGTTTTTCTGAATAGTGTCCATTTGGTGCCTCTCCTTACACGCAGTTGCCGCCGGTCTAAAGTCTTGGCTGGTGGTCTAGCGCAGGATACGGTAGCCTTAGGAGGTCCGTAGGCACAGTCTGGAGGTTCTGTGGGCTGGCACCCCCCCCCCCTACACTCTCTCGTTTGGGTCTTTTTCTGTTGCTGATGGAGCTGGGGGGGTGTTGGGTCGGGCAAACACCCCTCCCCCTACTTGCTCTCTGGTCTGGTGGGTCCTTGCTTTTGGAGGCCGGATGCTGGGTCAAGGCCGAGGTCGTTTCTCAAAGGCTTAACACTGCATTGGTTCCCATTTGCTATTTGGACAAGTGGCTCTATGCTAATATCTCCCTGGGTTTGGAGCGGTAAGTAGCATAAACTCATGTGATTGGGTTTGTTCAGGGTCGGGTGGTTCTGGGGGGAGTAGATGCTCAAAACATGTGAACACTTTAGGACTGCAGAGCCAAATCTTTAGGTCACATGACCAATATCTGGTCCTCTCACCAGGGCTGTACTGAAGAGTTTGACGTGTCGTTTATAACGTGACATTCAAAATCAGATTTTGATTACTATGCTGCTTTTTTTTGCATAACTAGTTATTGTTTCTGTTGGCATTTTTGCACAGTTACACATAAGGATAAGAACAGATGTTTTCAAAGTGGGAGGCAGATTTCCTGGAAGATAAATTGATTTGGTTACAGAAGTTTTCACATGTATAGTATGTAGGATAGCCTAACAAGAGTCATTTATTTATTTTGGGGGGTGGGCATTACATCAACAGTCAAACGAACACAAAAAACCTTTGGTACAGCCCTTTGATTTACCTAGAGTACTATTTTTTACGACCTCCAATAAATACACGGGCTTATCTCACATACCCAGACGCAATAATGAATGCAAAATAATGGGTTTTGTTAAAAATGTAAACATTAAGCTGCTGTTACCTGTCAGGCGTCTCTCTATGGAGTTGACTTTGTTTCTTTGATGGAGCCAATAAAATCAGTTCCAGGCGACACAAAGCTTTCTCTTTATGTTACCGCCACTGGGATGAAACGTACGTCAGAGCTTTAGAAAACTCAGTGTCACTGTTTGCTGCTCCTTTCTCCTGCAGGTCAGAGACGGATCTCTAACTCTCCAAAGTGTTTATTCTGCCTGTTTAATCCTGCTTTATGCTTTACACAGGACCTCAAAGACCTGATGAGAAAAGCAGGTGAAGTAACCTTTGTGGACGCTCACAGGCCCAACAAAAATGAAGGGTGAGTTTCTCATCCTCGGTTTTTTTTTAAACATTAAATACCGCTAAGAGTTTGTTCCTAATGTTTCTCCCGTGTCCCCTCAGAGTGGTGGAGTTTGCTTCACGCAGCGACATGAAGAACGCCATCTCCAAACTGGACGGCTCAGACCTGAACGGGCGCAAGCTCAAGATCTTTGAAGACAGCAGGAGGTCAGTTTCTCTTTAAGCATTTTTAGTGACGGGTTAGGAGTCAGCCTGATGGTTAAATGTTTAGAAAGTTACTTATTGTAACATATCTTTTAAATGTTAGAGATGTGCTTAAAATGTTGTATATTAATATTCTGCACTTATCCAAACATTTAACTCATGTGAACCAAAGATATTAAAAAAATATGTTATATATATTTTTGTCGCAAACCATACGCTAGCTAAGCAAAGCAAAAAACTCAATCGGTCAAATAAGTGAGTCCGTTTAATTTGTATTCAATGCAAAGAATAATTTGTAAATGTTGTTTTTCACTATAGCACTTAAAGGGGACCTATCATGCAAAATGCACTTTTCGATGTCTTTTATACATAAAGATGTGTCCCCGGTGTGTCGGGGAACTCACGCAGCGTCAGAAAATAAAACCCTCTCTCTTTTCCTCCGTACCCAAATCTCTAAAAACGGGGCTACAACGGAGCTGATCCAGATTTGCGTCCGATATGACGTAATATCTGAAATGTGGACCCACGGCCCAATCAGAAAGCTGCTATCAGAAACAATGCCCGACTGTTTTAGACGTAATATGGTCGGTGTTCACATTAGCATCGCTAACACTCAGAGCTAACCTGTACTGGAGAGCATGTGTGTGAAGAAGCAGGAAGTAAAAAGGAACTCAGCTTGTGGCATAACCGGCAAGAGAGAAAGCCTTTGAGCTCCAGACTGTTTCAGAGAGAATCCTTGATGATCCATGATATGGCGTTTCATCACGGCAGCATTTAGTTTAGTCAGTAGCTGCCGGGTCCCGCATGAGCTCAGACCCCAAATCAGCACTTTTGAAACATGAAGTGAAATAGAGGGATAGAATGTGTGATCCGTTTGGTATTTTGAGCAAAACACTTCCTAGACATGTTTTTTTATATATCTGAGACTTATGCTATTGCATGATAGGTGACCTTTAAGTTGCAATTTAGAAACCAAAATATAAAAAATTCTGCTTTAGTTATTTTGAATTTTAAACATGGCATACGGAGTTAGATATGAAAACGAGAGGAATAGCCAATAAGTTGCGTATTTTTTTCTTTTAAAGGAAACAAGTTAAATAAATTATATTTATTAATAATGTTCTTTTTTCTCCTCCCCCTGCAGTCACAGTAAGAGCCGTTCTCGTTCCCGCAGCTACTCTCGCTCCAAGTCCCGCTCCAGGAGCCGCAATCGCTCCAGGAGCCGATCCCGTTCTCGCTCCATGAGCCGAACCCCGGAGAAGAAGGCGTCGGGCGGTGGCCGAGCCTCCGGAAGATCCCCCTCCAGGTCCAAGTCCCGCTCCAGGTCCCGTTCTCGTTCTGCCCCCCGCCGATCCCGCTCTCCCGCCCGCCATTCCCGTTCTCCCGCCCCAAGATCTCGCTCTCCCCCTCCCAGATCCCGTACTCCCCCACCGAGATCTCGTTCTCCCCCTCCCAGATCCCGTTCTCCTACACCCAGATCCCGTTCTCCCGCCCCGAGATCTCGCACTCCTCCCCCCAGATCCCGTTCTCCGGCCCCAAGATCTCGCTCCCCCCCGGCGCCGGTTCCTAACAAACAGTCCCGCTCTCGTTCCAGATCTCGCTCACGTTCCCGCTCCGCCTCCGCTGACAGCAAACACTGAGGGAGGGGGCATGAAACAGACTCTCTCCACAGGCCTGTAGAGGGCGTGTCTTTATCTTTATTTTTAATCATTGGCTCTTTTTGTTAGTTTGGATGTGCTTCCCCAGGAAACCTGAAATTCCCGCCCTTTTTTGAAATCCTCTCTTTATTTGATGAAATCCAGAACGACAGAAAACACTGATTCTCCGTCGGCCATGTTTGATTCCATCCACCCCCCTGTGCGTTCAGACGTTAGCAGGGATTCATTACTCCCTGAAAATGTTCATGCGTGGTTTTTGTGTGTACCGTGAGCTCCTGGCATTGCCGTGAAACTGTGAATCTGACACGTTGTTGCGTTCACTGACCTGTTGTGTGAACGTCATTGTGTTTTATTTCTTGTTTAATGATCATTCATTCGTGCTGAATCAGGACCTCTGCGTCTCCGTTTTACTTATTTTATCTGCGGCCTCGGCCTGTGGGGCGTTTAGTTGAGCAGGAACAAATGTCTCTGAATAAGGTTATTGATTTGATACGAATAAAAACTCACTGCGTATTGTCATTACATTTTTTTTTTTTTAGTAAGAAGGAACAGTGAATTTTCTTTTAATACTTTGTGAATGTGGGTCTGTGCAGTTCTGACAAATAAAGCTTTCACAAACTGTTGAAGTTCTCCTCAGTGTTTCATTCTGTCCTGCAGTTATAACGGCACCAACTGAAAATTCAATTTCATATAAAGGACTAGATTGGCATTTACATAGTTTGATTTTAAACGGCAGAACATTTGATGTGATTAGTTTGGAATCATAATATCTGAAATGTGTAACTTATTAAAAATAATTAATTTAACAAAAGCCTCTTGTAACACAGACACACAAAGTGGAAATGTACACATCGTGTTGGGCAAACTTCTGAAGCAATTGGAAACAGTACTCCGAGGGGAGCTGGAGCTTTGATGGTGGTTTATTTGGAGTTACGGCAGGAGAGTTGGCAAGAGGTGCTGTGTCACGAGTTGACACAGCGGTTGCCAAACCATTTCTGAAGAACTCTTTCTGTAGCTCGAGGTCTTAACTAGTTCGGAGTGTAATAATCAACATTCTTCATCAGTGAGACTAAAGCAAACTTTCTATCAGAGAAAAAAAAAGTCTGGTCACCCCCAACACAAATAGTCACGTAATGGGCCAACCTTTATTAAAATACATCAATATGAACGTGAGCATTCCTTTAAAAAAAAAAAAAAGACCTTGCTAGAACAGTGATAATAAAACAATGCTCCATAAGTCTGTGTGGTCAAAAAAATAAATACAATTGTGCAATCCCTTTGCTAGAACAATAAATTATAATACTTTGCAATCTGTGCAAAAAATGAAAAGAAAGAAAATGCTGATATTACATTACATTGCATTTAGCTGACGCTTTTATCCAAAGCGACTTACAATAAGTACGTTCGACCAGGAAGACACAACCTTGAAGAAAACAGAATCATATAAGAACATCAGGTTTCATAGAGCCAAACATTTCAAGTGCCACTCAACTGGCTTTAGATAAGCCAGTCCTTTATTAGTATATAAGATATTTGGCCAAAAAGTCTCATCACAGCATGAGTGGCTGCAATGAGCCTGTTTTGCACTGCAGATTTCTTCACGCGGTTGCAGGCCAGAGATTTATTTTTGGGGTAGCTTGATGTTTCATAGAGGGTGCACAAACATTTAGGGTTTCCCATTAATGTACCGCTCGCTACAGTGGAATGTTCTACTGCAACATTCCTCACGCAAATACACAACGTACCCACGACTGTTACAATGAAGGCTCGATAATCAGCTCACGGCATATAGGTGTAAGCAGGGGTAAAGTGCTATTTTTTATAAGTGGGGAGTGGACCTCATCCTCTAGGGGGGTCCAGGGGCAAGCTAAAGTTACAATTATCAATCTGGTGCACTTTGAGAGCAACATGAGAGATCTATGGATACATCTCTCAGCACCCATTTGAAACAGAACTGTAAACAGATTTACTTTTTCTTTATGGATATTTTACAAATCACTCCTTTTAAACTTTATTCTTTTTTTACTGTCATATAGTATTTCATACCTGTTTTTCATTTATTCTCTTTTTTTTTATAACTATGATGATCATATGAAGGTGTGCCTCGGAAATAATTGTTTACATTAATCGTGAATAAAACGTTTGAGACCCGGCCACTGAGATAACACAGAGAGTCCTTTGGTTCACTGAGCCTCTCAGTCTGACAAGAGGTTGTTGAAAAAGCTCGCTAGCACCGGAAGCTAACAACAACGATCTCCGGTACCGGTGCGTTCTCGCTCCCCTCTCTCTCTCTCTCTCTCTCTCTCTCTCTCTCTCTCTCTCTCTCTCTCTCTCTCTCTCTCTCTCTCTCTCGCACGCACACAAAATGGCTCGTTACACACACGCACACACAGAGCCGAGCTTGAATGAAACACAGAGACCCAGACGTATTTGTACTGTAGCATATTATTTTCGAATCAATCATTTTTCAAATTATTAAAAAAAAATAATGTTTCTCCTGGTCTCTCTCATGCCCCCCACTTTGAGAAACACTGGACTAAAGCAATATGGACCCTGAATCTAACTAGAGCTCTCGTCCATAGAAAAGAATGTGCGCCAGGGAACCTTCGACCCTGAACAGTAAACTACCTCATGGCGGCTTGTGCGCTGTCATAGACTGGCAACAACAATGCGCCCAAGCTGCCCCTCCACAAGAGAGATAGCAGCAACACCCAAGGCCGTACACAGGGGTCTCAAACTCAAATACACAGTGGGCCAAAATAAAAAAATCGTTACTAGTCGAAGGCAGGACTGGTTCAATGTTTTTTGCAGAACTTATTGAAATGAACTTATTGCACATATTAAACCTGGAACTAACAAAGCTTAAATTATTGCCTATAAAAACAACATTAAACATTAAATAATCAGTTTCATTAATTTCTTATGGCTCTATCTGCAGCTTCTCCAGAGTCATTTCTGATGAGTACATTTTCCCACAGGCCAACAACAGCTTCACAAAACTATTTCCTTCAAACATGCCCTGTGCAGAAGGAAGCATCCATTGAACTCAGGTTGCTGCTCTGAGATGCTAGTTCAGATACTTGGCATCTCATCTCTGGTGCAGGTCATCAATGTTTGGGCTCAGGCTCTGAGCGGAGAAGACCCTCAGGGTGGAGTGAAGGCGTGCGTGCAATATACCGGCGGGCCAGATCTAATAGTATTTAGACATTATCCTGCGGGCCGAAATTAAATCCACCAAGGGCCTGATTTGGCCCCCGGGCCTCGAGTTTGACACATGTGCTGTAGACCCATGGGAAAGGAGACAGTGAGAGGAGACAATTAAACACCAGCTCATTTTAATCCTTGAAGTGACCCAGTTCATGAAGTCCCTGAAAACAATAACAGATAATATATAATTATATACGAATGTGAACTTGAGAATAATAAGGTCACTCAGTATTTCAGCTTCACCACAAGGTGGCAGTGTCTGCTTTCAGTAACATTTCAACAAACTAGAAAATACAAGTCTGTGTGCATAAATGATCAATATTTATTATAATAATGACTGCTTTCATTCATAATTAGGTGTTGGCGCATGTGTAGTAGTGGGTATAGGTGGGTGGTTTCAAATGCACCACACTGCGTAATAAGGGAGGAGTTGCTCTTTCTCCTCTGCAGGGGGCACGCGGACATAAAGGTGTGTGAGTTCGCAGTGTGTGTGTGTGTGTGTGTTTCGGATATCTGTTCCAGAGGAGTGTGCAAAACGCATCTTCAGGAGAGACCTTCAATGACGTTGTCCTGTGACTGTATGAGGAGTGATTGATGCCAGATGAGCAAGCTGAAGAAGACTCAGAGCAGTGAAGGTGTTAGGTTTAGTGCCACCAGTTGAAAATAAATCTAGTCATAATGTTATTTCTGACACATCCACATATGTATATGTTTTGGGTTTTTATGTGCCCTGTGAAAATACGGAGGAATAGGGCCTTATTTTTTAGATCTGAGAATAAAGGCATCGAACAGAATATTGGCTTTACCTTTTTCAGAATTTCATAATCACATTTTTCTATCATCTGTTTTTCTTTCTCACGATTTCGACCTTTTAAGAATTTTGACTTTTTTTTCTCTCGTAAATTTTGACTTTTATCAGAATTTTCACCTTTCAGCAAAATTCTGAATTTTTCTCACCATTTTTAATTTTTTTCATAATTTGGAATTTTTATCAGAATCTAAATCTTTTCTGTCAGAACTTTATTTCTTCCGATCTGTAGAAAATGTTCACGTGGCCCTAGCCCTAATCCTCTTCTCTATGAACAAGTCTGCACATTTGAAATAAACTCAATTGTATTAAGTATATGACCAGTGGCGACTGATCATTAGGGGCACAGCCCCACCTAGTGTCAGCAGAAAGTATTACAAATAATGATTACAACAAAATGCAAAAAAATAAAATATATAAATATATTTTAAGATCATGTTTAATCTTCTGATTTGTCTGTATATTGCTGTTTTAGTCTGTGCTCTTCTAATTAGTGTCTACAGTGTGTGCCTATTGAGCTGTTTAGAGCCATGTGGGACAAAACCCGATCCTGCCCCTCCCTCTCCCTGTCTAAGTGAACGGTGACTGTAAAAACTACACTGCACATGCTCAGAGTATTGTCCAATTTAATCTGTGTGGCAACATTTTTACCATAGGGGCACTGACCTGCCATCCCCACCATACATCATCACACATAATTCAGAGCTGATTGGCTGTAAGTATGTGTGCCGCGAAAAGTGTGGTGTGTGAAGAGGAGACGAGAGAGCTGCAGTGACGCGTCCTAAAACCCGGAAGTAAACTGCGCATAGCTTCCCTCGACAAAAAAGCAATGAGATTTATCCATAAGATTTTAGAAAATAGCTCCAAATAAGATCTGTGGGAAACGTAGCTGTTAGATAAATGCACGTTTTGTTCAGCCGGATAATATCCACATCTCTGCCCTACTTTTATCATTTCCGAATCATAAATCTATCGATTAGATTAGATTTATGATAGACTTTTGAAACTACAAGAAGATAAGGAGGACTTTTACAAAAAAGTAAGAGGTTTTTGTCCAGAAGGATAGGCAAATGGACTTCATCTTCAAGTCAAGGTAAGACCGCAATTTTATTGAAAATGGGATCTTACTAAGAGAGAACAATTCAATATTTAAATGATAAAATTACATTTTTTGGGTGTCCTTTTGTTGAACTGTCTGTTTAAAATTAATCTAAGCATCAGACAAAAAAAGCTTATATTTATTTTGATTTAGGTCAAAATATAATATTTGTAAACCTGAAGAGTCAGTGCCAGTATCTCACCAGCCATGAATCTCACTGCACGTCACTGCAGAAGCTTATATATAGACATCTACGTTTTTTATGCCCCACCACTTTTGGACATATAAAAACACACATTACTGTAAAAAAATATGCACACAGTATATCTTTATTGAAGTGAAAGGACAGAAGTTGTATTATTATGTAAATATGTGCAATGGTACAAATAATAATAATAATACATTTATTTTGTAATGTACCTTTACAGGTGCTCAAAGTCGCTTTACAGAGGTAGTGAAAAAGGACAACAAATAAATATAGTAAAAGTCACATTAAATCCGAGCCATAAAACAACAATCACACATTGCCAGTTTGAAGAGGTGAGTGCAAACACTGAGTGACACATGAAGACTGGAAATCCCTGACACTTTAATTCATGAAAGATGAGTCTCTTCCTGCCCCTCCTCTCTCTCTCTCTGGGTGTGGCACTGATCGCTCCTCATACTCCCGGAGCAGCAGCGTGGTAAACACTCTCTCAGCTCTGAGGCTCCACGGCTCCGGCTCTCTCTGCAGCTCCTACCCGACCTGAGGCCGGGGACATGAGCTCCACTTGCGCCCTTCACATCGCACCGTGAACGGGCTCTGTTTACCGGACACCCAGGACACCGTGACCCGGTGTTTACAGCTCGGTGTCGGACCCCCTTTACCCCTATTCACCGGGACCATGGCGGAGAGAAGTGGCCGGTTGAGTTTCGCCGGCAGCGGGGCTCTCAACAGACCGGTGCCCATGAACCTGTTCGCCACATGGGAGATCGACGGCTCCTCCCCGAACTGCGTCCCCAGGTAAGGTGCACCGATCCCCGGCCTTTTAACTTTAAGGTGCAGCTGTCATCCTGCAGCCGCTAACCTGCAGCTGCACGGCGGCTAGCTGCATGATATCTTACCGGGGAGGGGGGGGGGGCATGCAGGCCTGCAGAGGGCTCGTGCACCCATCTGCACCGGGAACATGCAGTCATTAACATGCGTTTAAAGTGGCGTAGCACAGTAAACTCATAACATGCACGATAAAGGTGTTTCCTGGCAGTTTATTTTTGCATAATGAATTAAGTGCTACATTATACATGTGTTTACCATCCCTTCTGTACTGTAGTTGAGTTTAAGCAGCTTTGCCAGAGTTTATTTGATTGTTTTGTATTATTATTTACTTATTGGTTTGTCTATGACCTTTGGGGCACTTTTTGACTCTTTTTTGGTGTTATAATCTGTGTATCACATATAGCTAAATAAATATGCATATACAGGTTGGCTTTACACAGACAACACATACACACTCTGATTAATAATAATAATAATAATAACAACTACAACAACAACAACTATAAAGGTGTTTATTACTACTACTCATATGTAGTTCATCTAGGAGTTTGCTTTTATTTTATTTGCAATGTTTGGTGAAGTTAACTCTGCTTTCATTACTGTCATTGAGCTCTGCATGCATATTTGTTTCATATATTCATTTTTCATTTACATGTGAACAAGTGGGAACTTTTTTACAATTAACTCAATTAATGCCACATTTTGTTATATATTACATTTTTTTTGTATTAAGTTTCACATCGCTTAAAAAAGGGAATACGTTTTGGCTTCTCAACATCGACAACTGCTACACTCACATTATTCTGCTTATTTTGTTGGTAGATTGTTGTTGTTTGACATGCGATATGACTTTAAAAATCTATCACAATGCTATTTACCCAATAATGATCCCGCATCTCTTTTTGCAGGCAAAGAATACGTTTTTTTAAATTATATTTTTAGTTACCTTGTCATTTTAATCCTTTTTTACTAACCTCAGTCAACTGAAGTTCACTTCATCATTACCAAAACTATATTTCTTACCATTTATGTTCCTCTGCTGTAGTTTCCAGTGTTGGTCCATATGTTATCAACGTCTTAGTGGAAACGTGGCTTATTATACATTATAAACTCCACTTGACTCCTAGCTGCTGTCAGATTTGTGTTGTCCCTGTGGGGAAATGAGATGTAGGGTATATGTGTGTGTTTCTGAGAGTTATTTTAAAGTGATGACTGTCTCTGCTTAGCCTCTTTCTGTCCTCTTAAGGTAGTACCATCAATGGGTGTCACATTGCTTTAAGCTGAAATAAGACGTCCAGGAATAAAATATCTGATGTTTTTCAATCCTCCGTGACCCTGCTCGTCTTTTAGCGTCATGCACAGAGCGGGATTTTATTAAATAGAGACTTAATTTCCTGTATTTGTCAGTAAATCTCAGCGGTGTCTGCAGCTCTGCATCGAGCGCCGTCCGTTTGTTAATCAGGCGTCAGATTCAGAGATTCAGACTCTTTAAGTGGATAAATAAACTCTGCTGTCCTTCGGAGGAGGATCTGTTCCTCTGCTTCACTGTCACTGCTCACTTCTCTCGTGAAGGGATACTGTGGATGTTTAACCCTCCTGTTATCCTCACATTCACTTTACACCCTTCGTCCTCTGGGATCAATTCGACCCCAGTAGTTTAAAACTCACGACAATGATCATATTCCAAATTGTAACCACTCTGGTGCTTTAGCTATCTGAGTGGACTACCTAAATAACCATTTAAATAAAACCCTACCCTGACCTTCCCCCCCACAGACCCCTTTATACATCCAGAATTCTTATTATGTGACTATCAAAAAATATATAAATCACCATAAAATGTCACGGACTGAAATAAAATGTTAAAGTCAGATCTTTTTGAAGTTGTTAAAGGACCATAACTAAACCAGAGGGTAGTTTTGTTTTACAATGATACATTTGCATGTCAGAGTCACCTCAATATCGTCCTACACAATCAACACAGATATGTGTAAAATATTGACATTTTTATATGTGTTATACTACTAAAACATCCTAAGGAACACCGATGCGTACAGGACATTTAAAAAAGATCTTCATGTTGATTTTATGTTTACCCTTAGTCCTCACTAAAGTCATGAAATACTGAATGTGAACCATTTTTTTTTAGATACGTTAAACATTGAATAACAGGAGGGTTAATCACCTTTATTCAAATATATTTCCATACCAATATCAGTTTGAGTGTACGCAATGTTTAGAGTATTTGCACCGCATTGCCTTGACAACCTTTCTGATGTAATCTTTGCTCTCTTTAAAGCCACCAGACTCCATTGGAAAAAAAACATGAATTTATTCCTGCAGAACACAGGGGATAGATTTGTGGCATTTCAACAATAAAGTTGTAATATTTGATGATTAATACGTGATTTTTGAGTTACTTTTCCAAGAAAAAGTCGTGATATCTCTAGAAAATATCCAGAGATTGCGAGGATAAAGTCGTGACATTTTAAGCGCAGCATCTGAAGAATAAAGTTGGAAATGTTGGAAATGAAACCATAACCTATCCAGGATACGGTCGGGAAACGTTGAGAATAAAGTCATTATTCAACCAAAACAAAGTACAGACATCTCGAGAATAAAGTTGGAATTTATTTTAAATTAAGTCCCATCAGTACGTGAATAAAGTCATGACTTATTTGAGGATGACTCTCCAGAGATTCAGATCTGCTAATATCCTTTTTCTTTGAACCCTTCCACAAATATTCATACAAATCAGACGGGTAGTTTCTCTGTAATCCTGACAAACCAAACCGATCATATCACCTCTCTGGTGGACGAGAATATTTTATAATTAGTTTCTAAAATTAAGCTTTTCAGCGTTCAAAGAGGTGAAGCAGAAAGACATTTGTTCAACATGTTTTTAAGACCTCAAGGACAAACACACAGTGGGTGTTTCTCAATGTCGAGTACGCTTGCTTGGTAGCACATGTCTTCCGAGTCACTTCCTTCAGAAGCTAGGCAAGAATCCTTCCTGGCATTCGGAAAACGAAGAGTGGAACAGGCGAGCAAGTGTGCAGGTGTGCGTCATATGAGACATTACATTTTCCGCCACAGATTTTGGGGAAATTGGTCCGTGCGCAAAGCATTGTGGGGATTTTAAGACCGCGGAGGATACAGATGTGCAGCCTCGAAACTTCCCGCAACGAAGGATTCCGGGCTCGGTAGAATTCCAAGGAGAATGGACATTGGAACAGTCCTTCGGCGGAACTCAATGACGTAGCATCCTTGAAATAGTGGCTCTGGAGCATCCTTCCTTGACATTGAGAAACACCCAGTGCTTCAGTCACTTTGGATATACTTGATTTTTTTTTTTTTTGGATAAATTTGCCAAATCCCTAAAGACTCAGATCTGCTCATGTTTTCTTTAAACCAAGCCACCTTCCACCAATCCTCACGAAAAGCCTCAGGGGAGATAAATCCTGTTTTTGCAGATTTTGTCTCTGAAGCTCATCATACAACCTGTGCCGAGATCAGTGTTTTCTCACACTGAATCTGTTGTAGGTTAATTATTCTCACACTCAGCCAAATGCTCACTCATCAGAGCGGCTGGTAACATATTGATGCTTCAGTTTGTAATGAATCATGTTGTATACATTTATCTGGACTCATAATCACGTTAGTGTGCCAGCAGCAGTCTGTGTTAAAAGGATGCTTCAACATTTTAAGGACATTTTCTTTCCTTTATTAGTTGGATAAAAACATCGATACCACTCTCATAACTGAAGCTGCAGATCAATTCTGATCCACGCCAAGAAATACTCCTTGAACTGCAACTAGATACTTAATTAAACAAACAAAATATAAATTTATGAGGCTCTTGAGCAGGTTTCACCTTCAGATAGAGCTATGCTAGCCGTTCCCATCCGCTTCCAGTGTCTATGCTAAGCTAAGCTAACGAACTCGTGGCTACAGTTTCATATTTAACCTACATTTTTAAAAAGACTTAGTGAGAATTGTCAGGTCATAAATGAAGTGTGAATTCATGTACTTCTTAGTTTGTCAAAAAGACCTGGACGTCAAGTTTTCTTTGTAATTTAGTTTAAAGTAAATATAAAAAGACAGACTGTGTTTTTAAGGCGAGACACTACAGGTCGATGTTACTGTCCCATTTACACGGGAACGTTTACGCACCGTATGCGTTTTCAAAAAAGTCTTCCGTTCACACCTATGGTTGACACGCATTCGATTCATGTAACGTGTCCGTTCCCATGGTCCGTTCACACGAGACCGCTGGAAACGCTGTAGTACATAGGCCTGTAGGTGGCGCTGCTGCCGCCACAAAATACACCAAAATCAGGGAAGAAGACCCCGGAGCATGGTTGCCATGGTTGCCCTTCTGTTTATTCTCCGCGGTGGACGGCGTGGTCTCCTGCTGTAATTCTCTCCGGTAGTCCAGCAGCAGATGAAAAACCCCCACCTCTCCGCCTCTTCCAACGGACGAGGGGACCGTGCGGCAGAGTTTCCGTTAACATTTTCTTTCGCCGGTCAACATGTCCGTTAAAGTTTAAATCTTCCGTACAAAATTAGAAAAGTGCCGTCAGATGTCTTCTTTGTTATTTATTGAGCTTTAAAACAAATTGATAACGACTCTATATAATAATATAATAATAAAAAACGGAGTCTCTCTCTCTTCCTCCCCCTCTTCTGACAGCCCAGCAGCTGATCTCTGAGCAGGAGACGTGGGGAGAGGGAGGCGGGGCTATTTCATCGTTATCAGGAAATGTGCGGGGTCCGTTTCTATCGTTTTGTTACGGCCTCGTGTGAACGAAAGGGCTATACGCAAAATAAACCATGCGGATGCAACCCGTATCGTCCTCGTGTAAACGGGGTCTAAAGTGCTAAATATACAGTGCTTTTATTGTGAAAGGGTGGAAAGGGAAGCTGACAGAATAGGATCCTCGAGAGAACCAAGATAACCACATTAAGCAATCATCACGTGTCCATCAATATAAGCATCAAACTCAAATGAAAGCGCCGAGTAAGGCGTTTTTCTGCAGTGGGCAGCGGTTGCATTTCTGCACATCAGCCCACAGGCGGGGGGGATCTGGGGGACGGCGGGGGAGTTTGAAGGGCCCTCGAGCAGCAGCTGGACGTCGTGTTTCAGGCTGAGAGACGTCCCCTCGCTGCAGGGACACTCGCTGCTTTGTGTCCTCGCTGCAAACACTGCGGGAATTCAGAGTAGGAAGAGGAGCGTTGGTTCAACTTCTGCTGTTCCTGTTCTCTAGGGAAGTTCGGGAGTTCAAACATGCTGGTGATAGCGGATTTAAACTGTCATAGATTAGGGTGCTTACGGAAAAGTTCACCATCTCAGTTATTAGAATGATGAAACAGCTTTTCAAGAAGTCTCAATGCTCACTGGAAGGTTAGTGGGGATGAGATTTCAAGGCAAGGCAAGTTTATTTATATAGCACTTTTCAACGCAAGGCAATTCAAAGTGCTTTACAAAAAAAAATGAAAGACATTAAGCATTAAAAAAAGAAAAGCTAATAAAATAAACATTAAGGAAAAATACATGATTTCAGACGTATATCAAAAGATACAACGCTCCTCGAAATGGATCTGAGGAACTCTCATATGTTCTTGTTGCTACGGTATTTTCTCTTTAATAAAAGAGACATATTTCTTTGATTTGCAAATAGAGTTGCAAAATTCCGGGAATTTTCAAAAATGGAAACTTTCCTTGGGAATAAACGGGAATTTTCTAAATTGAAGGTGGGCTCTTCAAAGGGAACTTAAATATAGTTGGGGAAAGTATCTTTTAGCATAATCTTGACTAAAACAAACAGATGCCAGTCAAGTACACGTGAATATCCATGCCATAGCACACTGCTTACTGCATGGCTTTGAGACCACACCCTACAGGCGCTGTGCATTCCTCCATCCCGTGCACACATGGTTTCTAGAAGACTGGATCCCACTTTTGAGCCCAAAGCAAAAGACGAGTGAAGCCACATCTTTTCATTTAACATTTTGAATGGGACTCTGTGGGGATTTTTGTGGGGTTGGGGGGGATGAGTAATATTTAACTCAACATTCCTGTTTTCGTTCTTCAATGAAACAAATAAGTGTTCAATAAAATAATTAAAACTTGTTCTGTTCTACTTAAAATAAAATAAAAATTAATTAAAATCTGTTGAAATGTCGTGTTTTTTGTTTAATTTTGCATCGAATATTTCCAAAATTGCCCAGCTTAACTAAGTGTTCGCCCCTTTGCAACCCTATTGCAAAGTATCTGTAGTATTATAGTAGTAGAGTAATAACAGAGTCACTTTTGGCGCCATGTCCTTTTTCATATTCTGTATTCTTACACTGCAGTTTTAAAAAGCTGCACGATTGAGTCCTAAAACCCTGACATTACTCAGCATCTGATCACTTCCTGTCCCCTGCTCTGGAGGTCAATGTTATAAATCAACAGTTTATACAAGAACAGCTGAGGCAATTAAACAATTAACAGCTTGAAAGATAATAATACAACTGGAAACATTTTTGTAATTCAAGGCAGGACTTTTACTTTCAAAGAGTACTTTCACAGTATGGTATTCTGAATACTTCTTCTTTGACTGCTCATGAAGTCAAGCGGTCACCAAGGTCAGTAGGATGTATCCTCTGGGCGTCATGGATGCAGTCGTTGAGATGTTTCAGTATCAAAGTCTCTGCTGATAAGTTCCCTTTGTCAATTTGCCTTTTTGTAAATCAGAGCGTTACGTAAGATATCCAGATATCCTCCATCCTGCTGATGCAGCGCGTCCTGGAGGACAGACAGGACACACACACACACACACGCACGCACGCACGCACGCACGCACACACACTGCAGACCGATCAGCTTAGCCTCCAGCTGACTTTCCTCCTGCCTGTTTTTTATGTTCTGTTATTATTTCCCTTCAGACTTTATTTATTTTTAAATAACCATATGATCTTATCTGTTCAGTTCTCCGCTGCGATATAAATCCACAATGACCCTGAAAAACACCGGCACACTACGGTGATTTTAGTGAAGCATGTGTTTGCACCGTCTGAAGTTCTGATATCATACGGCTGATTAAATACAGACATAAACAAGGGTCAAGGACGTGGCTTAACGGAAGCTATTGAGAAACAGCACAGCAACACAGGAAGGAGTGTTCTACTCAACATGTTTTACTACCGTTGGTCTTGATCAACTGCAATATAAAAGTCCTGTCCTATGAAAGCAGCACAATGATGTTCCCATGTCCGGTTCAAACATATAAATTTAGATATATTCGATTTATAATTTATTCCATTTTTGTTTTTCCGAGTTAACTATTTATTGCTATTGATTGATTTCTCTTTCTCAGCCAGCTGATACATTAGAATTAATGTTAAATTGAAAATAAGACTTTACTCTCAGAATCAAAGGGGCTGGTTTCTCTTCTTTCCTTAAAGGTCATCTGTTATGCAAAATCCTCTTCTTCATGTCTCTTCTACATCAACATGTGTCCCCTCTTCTCCATCTCTCTTCTACATCAACATGTGTCCCCTCTTCTCCATGTCTCTTCTACATCAACATGTGTCCCCTCTTCTTCATGTCTCTTCTACATCAACATGTGTCCCCTCTTCTCCATGTCTCTTCTACATCAACATGTGTCCCCTCTTCTTCATGTCTCTTCTACATCAACATGTGTCCCCTCTTCTTCATGTCTCTTCTACATCAACATGTGTCCCCTCTTCTCCATGTCTCTTCTACATCAACATGTGTCCCCTCTTCTTCATGCCTCTTCTACATCAACATGTGTCCCCTCTTCTCCATGTCTCTTCTACATCAACATGTGTCCCCTCTTCTTCATGTCTCTTCTACATCAACATGTGTCCCCTCTTCTTCATGCCTCTTCTACATCAACATGTGTCCCCTCTTCTTCATGTCTCTTCTACATCAACATGTGTCCCCTCTTCTTCATGTCTCTTCTACATCAACATGTGTCCCCTCTTCTCCATGTCTCTTCTACATCAACATGTGTCCCCTCTTCTTCACGTTTCTTCTACATCAACATGTGTCCCCTCTTCTTCATGTCTCTTCTACATCAACATGTGTCCCCTCTTCTTCATGTCTCTTCTACATCAACATGTGTCCCCTCTTCTTCATGTCTCCTCTACATCAACATGTGTCCCCTCTTCTTCATGTCTCCTCTACATCAACATGTGTCCCCTCTTCTTCATGTCTCTTCTACATTAACATGTGTCCCCTCTTCTTCATGTCTCTTCTACATCAACATGTGTCCCCTCTTCTTCATGTCTCCTCTACATCAACATGTGTCCCCTCTGTGGAAAGAGACTCTGAAAGTTTCAGGAACAAAGATTCTCTCTCTTTTTGATCCATTTCTATAAAAACCTGTCTGAAAATGAGCTGATCAGATTTTGGCCACTTTATGATGTCATAACGATGTGTTGTCTTGTGTAACCATTAGCCAATCAGCAACCAAGGTAACCCCCCCCCCCCCCCCCCACCTTATCACCTGAATCTCCTCCTAGAGCACCATTGTGGTTTTTTAACCAATCATGTCTCAGAGGGGCGTGGCCAGCAGCAGCTCATTAGCATTTAAAGCTACAGACACAGAATCAGCACTTTTGAAACAGGGCTGAAACAGAGGGGATTATGGGTAATGCTGCAATAATCTGTTTTGGTATTTGGAGACCAATAATATATGAATAATATATGAAAAACAGTATAATAGGAGACATTTAAGTAAGACTTTTAAAGCAGGAGTCGTTTTACAGTGTGATATTCCTGCTTGTAGTAAATGCCACTGGTGTAAATGAATCCAGAAAAGCCGGTTTAATCTCCACGGTTACACAAATACACGGAAAATAAATCACATTTACTCTCCCTTATTATCTCTGTGTGACTCTAATAAAATGTCCCACCTCACTTGTTATTCTACAGCTGAATTACCACCCTGAACTGTTTGTGTTATTCTGACGTTTACATTTTGCACTGGAGGCATTTAGTCTGCTTTATTATTCGCCGCAGTGCTTCTGATTTATTTCCTCAAGTCTTGATTTGTCCTCTCGGTCTTGTATTGTTTCATCTCGCTGGTGGAAATGTGAATTCTCCTGCAGAGGTGGGTAATTGTTGCTGGGTGTTTAAATTAGTGCTGTCAAAATTATCGCGTTAACGGCGGTAATTAATTTTTTGAATTAATTGCTTTAACGCATTTAACGCATGTGCAGAATGGCCCGCCCCATACGTGCCATCAGTGGCAGCGCCAGGGTATGGCTGGGGTAGGCTACACCCATACCAAGAAATGGCTTAGCCCCACCATGAAAAATGATGTTAAAGTAAGCAAAATAAAGTCTGCCAACTCGTGCCGAGTAAATTGCACAGACAGCAGTTAGTAAGATTGATTTCAGTAGCCACGGTTTTGAAAACTTTTGTCACGTAGTGATCGTCTTCTCAATAGAACATCTTTGATAACGGCGTGGTGTTGTTGCAGGAAGTCCCGACGGAGAATACTCTTGCTGTAGTACAGGGCAGAGCCATATAATAGTAATAATATGGCTCTGGTACAGGGGTGCACATAACTGGTACGCAGGTTATGTGCGTAATCTGAAATGCGTACCGTCACTTGTGTCACAAAGCGCATTTGCGTACCGACGTACTTGTGAAGCTTTTCCAGAAGGCGGTTAGATCACCGGACGACAGAGTCGGTCTCCGTGTGCACAGACAGGGCTGCTGTTAACGTCGGTCTGTACAACGGAACTGTGCCAAAACTACGCCAACCGGCTGCGGAGGGAGACTCCCCCCTTCACTGGAGAACTGCGCTAAAACAGCTGATCACAACGTTCACACTCTGTGGTCACGAAGTACTCCACTAGCGCGCCCCCCCCCCTCTGTCGACTTTCCTGAAGTACTCCCCTGTTGATAGAAATCAACACGTTATGAATTAAGACCCCACGGTTTGATGATTGATAGGTGTGTGGGTTGTCTTCAGGCCCGGTTCTACGGGGGTGCATAAGGGTGCATTGCACCCTCAGTTGAGTTGTTATGCACCCTCATTTGAAAAATGAAAAGTGAAAAAATATTACATATATAATAATAATAATAATAATAATAAGAAGAAGAATTGAGTTGAAATAAAATAAATTGGAATTGTGGTTAAATAGCATTGTCTGCTGCATTTATTTGGTCAATTTAAACGGTAAGTAACGTTATTATGTCAGGTGCGTGTGACCTGTGCCGCTGCGCGTTCGTCATACGCAAGGTTCTTACAAAGCTATCAGTGTCAGTGATGGACATCAGAAAATGGTTAAAACAACCAGCCCTTATCGCCAGCAGTAACACTGCATCTACTGCAGGTAATAACAGTTCAGATCATGGGGACATTACGTTACCCGCGGCCACTGTCGTGGACAATAACGCCCGACTTGTCGGCTTTGCCCGCAGCCGTCTTTGTTGCCCCAAACACCGCCACCCCTCAGCGGCCCGCAAGTGCCAGAGGACCTCGGCAAAACAGAGCCTGCCCAGGTATATTTGAAAAAGTGCCCAACTCGCCTGTAGGCTACTCATTTTGCAGCTCATGGTTTCAAAACAGAGATTGGCTGGAATATTCATGTAAAAGATGCCATCTTCTGCTATGCATGTAGACATTTCGGTTCAAGTAAGTCAGATGCCTTCACCACAACTGGCTACAACAACATGCTCTTATAGGCTACATGATAAGGGACTGGGAAGGCATGAATCAAGCAAAGAGCACATAGATCCATAGATCTCTTAATGTTGCTCTCAAAGTGCACCAGATTGATGCTTTTAACTTCAATATTTAAAAAAAAAAAAAAATCTTCCCGGGGGAGCATGCCCCCGGACCCCCCTAGAGGAGGTGAGGACCCTCCTAGAGGAGATGAGGACCACCCTAGAGGGTGTTAGGTCCACTCCCCACTTATAAAAATAGCACTTTACCCTTGCACCCTCTCTAATCTCAGATGCACCCTTAGTCATTTTGTTCTGGAACCGGGCCTGGTTGTCTTTCATTTTGACACGCAGAAAAATGTTATAATAAACATACATACTGTATGTTAAATGGATATATCCGCCTGCTTTCATTTATCTTTCCATTCCCACAACAATATACATAAATAAATGGCATATTTTGGACATAGTTCGAATGGTGATTAATCATGATTAATTAATTTTTAAACTGTGATTAATCTGATTACAAATTTTAATCGTTTGACAGCCCTAGTTTAAATATTTTTGGGCCTCTGTGGTTTTGATGTACGTGTGGAAACATTGACTTCCAGAGAGATTCCTTGTTACACATTATAGTCGCTGGCTTCCCTGCAGCAGTGTTTGTGTTCCTGTGCGGGAAAACAGTAACATCCAGTGCATCTGACTTTGGTTGTTCATTAATAGTACACATGTAATGTGAACTAGATAGCAACACCAACAGAAGACAAGTGAAAGAAAGAAGGAGAGCGTTCAAATACATAATCACAGTTATTGATCCTTTGAGAGGAATATTAACATGTTGAAAAACAGATCAAATATATACATTTGTTAAAATCAGCCCTGCTTTTAACAGCTTTTACATTAATATAACACTATTACGCACATGTTCAGGTGTATATCAGTATGTAGTGTCTCTACTTTAAAGAGTCCTCTCCTGCTGATGTTCAGGTGTATATCAGTATGTAGTGTCTCTACTTTAAAGAGTCCTCTCCTGCTGATGTTCAGGTGTATATCAGTATGTAGTGTCTCTACTTTAAAGAGTCCTCTCCTGCTGATGTTCAGGTGTATATCAGTATGTAGTGTCTCTACTTTAAAGAGTCCTCTCCTGCTGATGTTCAGGTGTATATCAGTATGTAGTGTCTCTACTTTAAAGAGTCCTCTCCTGCTGATGTTCAGGTGTATATCAGTATGTAGTGTCTCTACTTTAAAGAGTCCTCTCCTGCTGATGTTCAGGTGTATATCAGTATGTAGTGTCTCTACTTTAAAGAGTCCTCTCCTGCTGATGTTCAGGTGTATATCAGTATGTAGTGTCTCTACTTTAAAGAGTCCTCTCCTGCTGATGTTCAGGTGTATATCAGTATGTAGTGTCTCTACTTTAAAGAGTCCTCTCCTGCTGATGTTCAGGTGTATATCAGTATGTAGTGTCTCTACTTTAAAGAGTCCTCTCCTGCTGATGTTCAGGTGTATATCAGTATGTAGTGTCTCTACTTTAAAGAGTCCTCTCCTGCTGATGTTCAGGTGTATATCAGTATGTAGTGTCTCTACATGTCTCCATGCTTTAATGTTCAAAAAGCTCTTTATTTTTCTCATACTGCCTGTGCTGCAGCACCTCTTTTCACCCTCTGTCTGAAACCAGAGCCCACCCTGCTCTGATTGGTTAGCTGGCCGTCTGTCTTGTGATTGGTCCACCTCTTAGAGATGTCCCGCCCCTTAGCCTATCACGTACAATGTGTTGGAGGCCAATAGGAGCGTGAGTGTTACATAGTGATGTCACTCAGGACTTTTACTTGCAATGTAGTATTTTTAGAATCAGAATACTTTTTTTATCGTGGGGTAACTTAGGTTGTGTTGCTCCATTATATTATAACAAAACAATATATACAAATAAGAAAACACCTATAAATAATAATGATAATAATAATATAATAATTTTTGCTACTTCTATAAAAGTAAGAAATCTTTCATAATGTCATCCTCTCTAACTCTCTGTTCATTTACCATCATCTCCCGTGCATCCACCTCCATGTTCTTCTGGTTGATTGCAGTAAGGTCCCTGCTGGAGTTCTGCAGCAGGCGGTGTGAAAAACACGAGTTTCTATTTCAGCTCCCGCCGAGGCTGAGAGGAACTTTCAGAAATGTAGGTCAGCCGCGTTCAGAGAGCAGAGCTTAGCTGCTTTAACATATCGTAGTAATTAAAGAGCTGCTGCGAGTCTTATGACGGGTTCTACCTGACAGATGGACACCGGAGATACAATCCACACATTGTAATACATGGTGCAGGAAGGAGTCCCAAAACCCTGACTCAGCATTTCCTCGCTCCCTGTCCCCTGGTCTGGAAGTCTGTCTGTGGTTAACACAAGCTGAAGACATTTCTATTATTTAATCCACATTTGTTTAGCACACAGCAGATATTGAAAGCTGTGTGTGTGTGTGTGTGTGTGTGTGTGTGTGTGTGTGTGTGTGTGTGTGTGTGTGTGTGTGTGTGTGTGTGTGTGTGTGTGTGTGTGTGTGTGTGTGTGTGTGTGGTGTGTGTGTGTGTGTGTGTGTGGTGTGTGTGTGTGTGTGTGTGTGTGTGTGTGTGTGTGTGTGTGTGTGTGTGTGTGTGTGTGTGTGTGTGGTGTGTGTGTGTGTGTGTGTGTGTGTGTGTGTGTGTGTGTGTGTGTGTGTGTGTGACTGAAGCAATATTTCAGGAACACACATATTTATCAGCGTTTAAATCTTGTTACACAACATAAACACACTTCATAACAACTTCATAAAAGTCCTGTGACCTGGACAGTAGCACAAAAAAGCCTTAATTGTTCTCCTTAAGGTTTTCTTTAATTAATCACTTAATTAAGTATTTCACTGCATTAAAACAGATTTTACTGCACTATAATACCTGACCCTAATACCTTAATTCGTACACTCAAATCAGTTGCATTAATCACCTTAAGTTAAGATTTTGCTTAAGTCCCAGTTAAGGTTTCCTTAAAAAAAACTAGTTGCACAAAAAACCTCGAGTTAAGATGTTCTTAATATATAAACATATATATTGTAAGAATACTAACACTAGTAGACATATCCTCAACACAATAACTGGATGCTGCACCATTAACTAAGGGAATATTTTAAGGGTTTTGTTTAACACCCTCAAATAAGTCCTTCAGCCTTTTTAAGGTTCCTGCTTTAGAGATTGTGTCCTTCAGCAGAGTTGCATCATGGGAGTGATGTCGTGCTGCACATACAAAGCTGCTCCATCATCGTTTATTCTTAAGTGGATAACACTCTCCTTAAGAACATATGAAACGTTCTTCTCGTCTTTATCGGCTGCTATTTCTCACACAATGTGCTCAACGCCGTGTGAGAAACATCATCCAGGTCAGTGTTACTCTGAGCTGATGGAGAAAATTAAATTCTCGTTGTCGTGCATTTTTAATGGACTGCATTTATTATACATAAAAAAAGCATTTTCCTTTTCTGGCTTCGCCTCTCCTCCCACTCAGACGTCACGGTCAAAAGGCTGTAGAGTTCAATTGTTTGTTGTTCATTTCTTAAAAAGTGTATATTTTTGCAGATAAAATGCAAACAAGAAGCCAAGGTCGACATGTATTGCAGACTAATAGCAACGTTTTTCATCCTTTGTGGCTTCAAAACGGGAACCTCGATGCCTTAAACACGCATTGTGTCATTCAAAAAAACCTCTAAGTGCCTGAATGCACCTTACTGAACCTGAAGGGAAATTAAAGTGTCCACACACACACACACACACACACACACACACACACACACACACACACACACACACACACACACACACACACACACACACACACACACACACACACACACACACACACACACACACACAATTTCCAGTCTATTATCTTTTAGTGAATGTTTCAATATCCGCTGTGTGCTAAGTTACTCATGTGTTTTCACGAGCAGAGAAAGCTTCTTAAAGCAAGCACATTTTAATTTCTGCATTGGATGCTTTAGTTTATTTGGGCATCATTCATTTAATGCCTGCAGCACACACAGCGACACTTTATACAGACAGAAGAGGAAGAGGAAGAAGAGGAAGTACAGTGAGCAGGAAGAGTCCATTCTGAGGCACAATAGGGAGTTGATGCAGACCAATTCGCCTAAAAGAAAAATCCTGATGAGTAGACGCGCTCCCCTACAGGGTGAAGGACGTCTTTCTTTGCGTTTGGAAATAGCTGCTTTTCTGTGAATTATAAGCACCTTAAATGGTGTGTGTGTGTGTGTGTGTGTGTGTGTGTGTGTGTGTGTGTGTGTGTGTGTGTGTGTGTGTGTGTGTGTGTGTGTGTGTGTGTGTGTGTGTGTGTGTGTGTGTGTGTGTGTGTGTGTGTGTGTGTGTGTGTGTGTGTGTGTGTGTGTGTGTGTGTGTGTGTGTGTGTGTGTGTGTGTGTGTGTGTGTGTGTGTGTGACTGAACCAGTATTTCCAGAACACACATGCAAATATTTATCAGCGTTTAAATCTGACAGTTTGAATAGGTCTTGTTACACAACGTAAATTAAATAAAGTCTGAAGGGAAATAATAACAGAAAATAAAAACAGGCAGGAGGAAAGTCAGCTGGAGGCTAAACTGATTGGTGTGTGTGTGTGTGTGTGTGTGTGTGTGCGCGCGTGCACGTGTGTGGCTCAAGTGTTAATAGTTACGTCCCTTGACATACAATGTGCATAATGATTTGAATTTAAAAACAACGGTTGGTAGAATGATCTTTCCCAAATATAATGGCCCTCCATTAAATAGTTGACCACACAGTTATCACTTCAACAATTCATGTTAAGATTAAACCATTTCTTGAAAGCGCTGACTCTCCCCCTCCGTCTGCAGGAAACAGTCAGGTTAACCCCCGCCTGGAAACGAAGCTGCAGGTCTGTGCTCAGCTTGTATTGGAGGAAGATCCCCTCTGCTCTCTTCGGTGGGGTTTCATTCAGCAGCAGTGTCTGCAGGCGACAGGCCGTAAACCCCGCCTCCGTTTACACTCTGAGAAAGTTAGATTCTTTTATTGGTTCATTAACTCTTCAGGTCGTTGGTGAAGTCATGTAGCTCGTTACGTCCCGGCTCGTGGAAAGTGGAAAATAACATATAACCAGTTGGTAAATTGGAAGTTGGCAACAAGACAGCCACTCAAAGCAAAAGGCCACAAAGGCACCAGTTTCGACAAACAACAAAATAACTAAGAGTTAGTATAAACAAATAAAAATAAACTAAAGAAAACCTCACTTCTAAAGTGGGATAAAAAATAATAAGGCTAACAAAAATAGGCAGTCACCAAAACACAGCCTGGGTACAAATTAACCACAGTTAAAGGTGGGGGAGGTCATTTTGGAGAAAGCAGCTCGAGTGCTAGAATCTGAAAATACACAGCCGGGAAAAATCTGCCCCTTCCTCACAGAGCCCCTCCCCCAACACACACGAACGCGCACATGACCAAAGAGGGCACGAGATAAGTTTGTGCCCCGATGGAAGGCTGACAGGCAGGCAGGCCATCCTGTTACTTTAGCCGGCTCAGATGATTGGTCGTGCTTTTTACAGCGCCACGGCTTCCACAGATGATATTTTTGTATGGATTTATTGTCAAAGCATTTAATGTTTTCATTGCTATCGGGACGTTAAGAACATTCCATGGAATATAACAACACGTGTTTCTGAAATAAATTACCCACCTTTAATGTTGTATTACAAGATAAACAGAGTTACACTAACAAGCACAAATACACACCCAACCGAGTTAACCACTGTCAGGTTAGGCACAGAATATACGGGGAGAGTGCCGAGAGACGTCTGCCACCGATGCAGACGTCTCCCGACTAACACGGTGCACACGGTCTTGTAGTTGTCCCCGGAAGGTGTCTGCGGGGATTGGAGAGTTGGGCCCGGCATGCTCCAATCCAGATCTCCGGTCACGCCTCCTGGGGGAGGGACAGGAAGCTGGCATCCAATGGCGTCTGGGCAACGGCACATCTCATATAGCATACACAGCTGCAAACACTTATAGACAGGTTAATGGGCAGATGGAAGGCGGCGGCCGTAACATAGCTCGACATGCTTTTAATCGGTGTTGGGACTAACGCGTTACTGTAACGCAACTACCTTTTGCGGTAATAGCGTTACTAGTTACCTATTCCCATTAAGCAACGCCGTTATAAATGGGTGCGTTACTGCGTTACATTATGTGATCCAACTGAACCGAATCTCGCTGCGGATGTAACTTACAGGCGAATACAGCGATGTCCTCTCACGGTACCATGGGAAAGTGAAAGTAACCAGAGAGGAGCTAACACGTTTCAGGGTAAGCCAATCAGAGACAGAGTTGGGCGGGTCTTGCCTTATGGGGAAAATACACACACGAACACTTGCTAATGCTAACACAACACACACACACACACACACACACACACACACACACACACACACACACACACACACACACACACACACACACACACACACACACACACACACACACACACACACACACACACACACACACACACACAGCAACGCTCACCACCAGCACACAGACACACACAATGGCAGATGCAAGTATCAGCGAGAGCAGCAGCGCATTTGCAACTTGGAAATATAACCACTATTTTCAATTTGTGGGGATAAAGGACGCAACAAATATTACGGTCAAATGTAAACTGTGTGCAGACAGAAAGCATTGTCCATATCTAAAAACAGCAATGCCAATCTCCTGAAGCACCTCAGTAATGTACATGGGGCTATACAACTAGTCTCAACCACCGGCAGTGACCCAGATGGAGCAACACCATCTAAACAGCCAACAAACGATCTTTTTAAATCGCACTTTTATGTTTTATTGTTCCACTATTTCATAATGATAATTGCTACAATCATGGGGAGTTGTCTTTTCTCTTGTGCTACAGAACAACACAACAACTTGTATTTTTATTGTTATTATTTTTAGAGTAAAGTAACTTGTTACTTTTATAATTTAGTAACTAAAAAAGTAACTAGTTACTTTTTTGAGAGCAGTAACTATAACTATTACTAGTTACTATCACAGCTGGGAGACCAGGGGACACTAAAGAGTGACGCACACAGCTGGGAGACCAGGGGACACTAAAGAGTGACGCACACAGCTGGGAGACCAGGAGACACTAAAGAGTGACGCACACAGCTAGGAGACCAGGGGACACTAAAGAGTGACGCACACAGCTGGGAGACCAGGGGACACTAAAGAGTGACGCACACAGCTGGGAGACCAGGGGACACTAAAGAGTGACGGACACAGCTGGGAGACCAGGGGACACTAAAGAGTGACGCACACAGCTGGGAGACCAGGGGACACCAAAGAGTGACGCACACAGCTGGGAGACCAGGGGACACCAAAGAGTGACGCACACAGCTGGGAGACCAGGGGACACCAAAGAGTGACGCACACAGCTGGGAGACCAGGGGACACCAAAGAGTGACGCACACAGCTGGGAGACCAGGGGACACTAAAAAGTGATGCACACAGGATTATAAAGCTGGACAACTGTCTCTCTTGTTGGAAATTTACCTAAAATGTTTTATGGTTTTATTTTAACAATGTGATCACATGACTCCTTCTGATGTTACTGCAGATGTGCTGTAAGCTAGCTAGCTAACGAAGCTAACCGAGTCATTTGAGATAAACTGACGAACGCTTACAGTTTATGAGACGACTAACTGCAACAGAGACAGTTGTTCAGCTTCATAATCCTGAACGTCACCAAGCGCTCCGGGGTGTGCGTCACTTTTTTTCCCCCCTGGTCTCCCAGCTGTGTGCGTCACTCTTTAGGGTCCCCTGGTCTCCCAGCTGTGTCCGTCACTTTTTAGTGTCCCCTGGTCTCCCAGCTGTGTGCGTCACTTTTTAGTGTCCCCTGGTCTCCCAGCTGTGTGCATCACTATTTAGTGTCCCCTGGTCCCCCAGCTGTGTGCGTCACTTTTTAGTGTCCCCTGGTCTCCCAGCTGTGTGCATCACTATTTAGTGTCCCCTGGTCCCCCAGCTGTGTGCGTCACTTTTTAGTGTCTCCTGGTCTCCCAGATGTGTGCGTCACTCTTTAGTGTCCCCTGGTCTCCCAGCTGTGTCCGTCACTCTTTAGTGTCCCCTGGTCTCCCAGCTGTGTGCGTCACTCTTTAGTGTCCCCTGGTCTCTAAATGCTGCATGTGTTGTCAAGTTGCTGAAGATGTTTCTTCATGTGTTTTGCACATAGTATAGTTTCTGAAGCAGCAGTTTCTCCTGGTGTGTTTTGGGCCGTTGGAACGGGTTTGCACCTGTTGGCCAAAAAAAAAGGGTGACATAGAATGGGGTTTACAAGTTGCATCTAACGACACACTTTCGAAATGAAGATTTGAAGCATCTCAAAAGTAGAAACTGAAGGAAGAACTTTGACAAACACAAAACAGGAAGTTGATGTACCTGGCTGCCTTTCAACACTCTCCATTTGATCATTGTCTGTCTCTCGTCTATTTCTGTCCTCACTTTGTCTCTTGCTTTATTTCTGGCAGCAAAAACATCAAAAGGAAACACTTTCTTTATATCAGACGGAAAAACTCTCCCGTTTCCTGTTTCACCAATTTATTAAATCTAAGATCTTAAAAGGAGGAAACTTTATGGGGATGTTTTTGGAAAGCTGGCGTTAAATTTCTGCTCGGTAATGACTTCCATCTCTCTTAGTAACACGGAAACAACACGAGACACCTCTGTGTTTAATCAAGAGGACATAATGTGAGACCAGAGGGAGGAGGTGTGTGTGTGTGTGTGTGTGTGTGTGTGTGTGTGTGTGTGTGTGTGTGTGTGTGTGTGTGTGTGTGTGTGTGTGTGTGTGTGTGTGTGTGTGTGTGTGTGTGTGTGTGTGTGTGTGTGTGTGTGTGTGTGTGTGTGTGTGTGTGTGTGTGTGTGTGTGTGTGTGTGTGTGTGTGTGTGTGTGTGTGTGTGTGTGTGTGTGTGTTTCAGACGGAGCATTTTAAATTGATGATAATGAGCACAAGGAGGAATTGTGCAAGCTTCAAAAGGAAAAACCCCAGGAGGCGTAAACATAAGAGAAGCCTGAAAATGAAGCTCAAAGAGGAATAAAGAAAACGACTACAGTGACAACAATTAAGAATAAACTTAGATTAATACAATTACAAAACTAAATTAAAGCAGAAGTCAAGCGCCCGTATGGAGGGTGGGGAATAACGTGACGATGACAGGTAAATTAAAAGATGAATAAAAACTGAAAACATACAATTACACATAAATGAATGTGTGTGACGAGGTGAGTGTTAACTAAAGGTGATACAGATGGAGGAGGAGAGCATGGTCTCCTGAGAGTGGGAGCATATAGAAGGACACACACACACACACACACACACACACACACACACACACACACACACACACACACACACACACACACACACACACACACACACACACACACACACACACACACACACACACACACACACACACACACACACACACACACACACCAAACAGACACACACACTTTGGCGGCTCTATAATTGACTGCTTATCTTTTATTAATAGAAGAAGCCATTAGTCTGCAGACAAAGACACACACACACACACACACACACACACACACACACACGTTCTCACTCCCATCCCGTCACATGTTGACGGACGGTCAGGGCCCCTCCCCGTCGCTATATTACGTACAGCGGACCCCTTGCCCGTCAGGCTTCTACGGGCAGGGCGTCCCATGGACCTTCATAATGCCTATTTTAAGGTTCATTTTCCACCGAGAATAACACGAAGGCCGGCCATTGTTGATGATCACGTGGTCTGGGAGCTGTTGCAGCGTCCATAGCAACCACCTTAGCAACCATGAATGTGTACACATTCATGAAGTATACTTCGTCATAACTAGCAAACTAAACATCATGTACATGTACTGCATTGTTGTTGATCACGTGGTCTATGAAGGTCAATGGGACGCCCTGCCCGTAGAAGCCTGACGGGCAAGGGGTCCGCTGTCAGCAATGAAGGTCTATGGGATGTCCTGCGCGCGCACACACACACACACACACACACACACACACACACACACACACACACACACACACACACACACACACCACACACACACACACACACACACACACACACACACACACACACACACACACACACACACACACACACACACACACACAGTTGAATATTGCATGAGAGCAGCTGAGAGCCCCCGGCACACGTCTGCATAATAGGAAGTGTGTGTCTAAATACCCACAGACTAATCAAACCAACAAGACACAGGTGAGGGGGGGGAGACAACACAGGGCACGAGGTGAACACTAAAGTGTGTGTGTGTGTGTGTGTGTGTGTGTGTGTGTGTGTGTGTGTGTGTGTGTGTGTGTGTGTGTGTGTGTGTGTGTGTGTGTTAGCTCAGTGATGCTAACTCCCTCTGGGGCTACAGATAATAGGCCTATGCTAATGTATAATTTAGTGCCAAAAGAAGGTGCTGCATCTTCTTAAAGAAACAGTTCCACATGTTAAGGCGAGACTTAAAGGTTCAATATATAACCGCTTAGTGAAATACAATAGTTAAATCTAGAGTTTAGTGTGGTGGATGTGCAGCGTAGCATCATGGGAGTTGTAGTTTTTAGCTTTCCATGTAACCAGCACCATGTAAACAAGGCTTTACTCATGAAACAAGTACCCTTTAAATATATACATATCAACAGTGAAATATATTACTCGGTGAAAGTAGAAAATATATTAAAATATAATAATTGTATGGCAAGGTTTGTATGCATACATTTCTACTAAGGACATTACCAAGGACAACTGTGATTGACAGTTGAGTTAAAGAGGCAACGGAAATCTAAATCGATCTCATCCATTAAAGTATCTTTGAAGTTGGTTTGACGTTCTGGAATATTCTTCTGTCTGATTTAAAGCCTGAGCCGTCTCCTCACTCAATAATAATCAGTTTTGACAGAAGTCATTTTGCAGCCGTCATGTGATTCTTCGATCAGACAAATGAGACGTCTAAATCACTGGTTATACCTGTCAAAGATGAATAAGCGTTATTGTGACATCTCTGATAAACCATTAGATTTCCTCAATCAATATTTCTGTCATTCCTGTTTCACATGTCTGAGTGAGGCTGCTTTTAGGTGACATCACTATGTAGCACTTGCACTCCTATTGGCTATTGGCTGATATACACCTGGACATCAGCAGGAGAGGACTCTTTAAAGTAGAGACACTACATGCTGATATACACCTGAACATCAGCAGGAGAGGACTCTTTAAAGTAGAGACACTACATACTGATATACACCTGAACATCAGCAGGAGAGGACTCTTTAAAGTAGAGACACTACATACTGATATACACCTGAACATCAGCAGGAGAGGACTCTTTAAAGTAGAGACACTACATACTGATATACACCTGAACATCAGCAGGAGAGGACTCTTTAAAGTAGAGACACTACATACTGATATACACCTGAACATCAGCAGGAGAGGACTCTTTAAAGTAGAGACACTACATACTGATATACACCTGAACATCAGCAGGAGAGGACTCTTTAAAGTAGAGACACTACATACTGATATACACCTGAACATCAGCAGGAGAGGACTCTTTAAAGTAGAGACACTACATACTGATATACACCTGAACATCAGCAGGAGAGGACTCTTTAAAGTAGAGACACTACATACTGATATACACCTGAACATCAGCAGGAGAGGACTCTTTAAAGTAGAGACACTACATACTGATATACACCTGAACATCAGCAGGAGAGGACTCTTTAAAGTAGAGACACTACATACTGATATACACCTGAACATCAGCAGGAGAGGACTCTTTAAAGTAGAGACACTACACACTGATATACACCTGAACATCAGCAGGAGAGGACTCTTTAAAGTAGAGACACTACATACTGATATACACCTGAACTTGCATCTGAATAACAAAGTGGTGTTTGCTCCTTCCTGAAAGTTACCTCAGCTCTGAAATATTTGTTTACAAAACCCTTAATTCCCGCAGATGTCTGCAGTTTGTTTTTCCTTTGTGTGTACCAGGTGACAGATTGAATTCTCTGGCAGGGAAATATCCCTCCTTCCTGCAAAGCTGTTTCCAAGTTTCCGCTTTGATTTTTTTTCTCTGAAAACACTGTAAACTTTGTGCAGCTGAGGAGTTTCTCAAAGCGTCTCCGAGGATTGTTTTTCACGATGTTCCTCCGTGAGTCACAGTGAGAGATGATTGGCATCAGAGAAAGTGAAGCATTAACAGGATCCCCGGAGACGGTAGAAATCCGGTCACTTCTGCTCATAACAGGGGAAATATGATGTGCATGAGCGACAGGGTCAGAGCCAAGCATGATTATATTCTGATGTCAGATCAGAGGAACACATGCAGCACATTTTGTATGCAGTTATTGAGATAGATGGATAGATAGATAGATGGATAGATACATAGATAGATAGAAAATATAGTTTGACACTTTTGTGGACTTTTGTGGATTTTTTTTAATATATCTCTCTTACTAAGTACCCTACTTATTTGTGCATGAAAACCCACCTGGAGAAAACCTGATCGTGTGAACGGTCTGCACACCTTGATGGTAAAATAAAAGTGCCGTCATTATAATCAGGTTCAGTTTCTGACAGAGGCTGCAGAAAAACATCTATAAAGCCTGTAATTTACTGCAGATGTGGAAGCAGCAGAGAAAAGGACTGATTTTCTTTTGACAGTTAAAGGAAGGCTCCAGTCATTAGATAGTTAATAAAAACTTCAGTATTCAGTGAAACATTATGTTTAAACCATACCCTGAAGAAATCAGCGATATTACCTGGTAAATAATGATTTTATAGCTCTTTTTTATCAAAACCTGTATATTCCGTCAGGCAGCTGACATTTTGGCCATTTTCAGTAGTCACATGATCCGAAAAACTAGGTTGTGACGTCATCTATGTGTTCACTTTGTAAACACACGAACAGCTCATTCGACGAAAACATGGCGGTGTATTTGAGTTCGGACTCGTCAGCCGAGGAAGAAGTTTAGAAAAATAAAGTCCAGGCGGACTTACTTTGAATTATCACTATAGGTATTCATTCCATCCAAATACAACTGTAAAAAAAATAAAAAACATACTCTGTTATCCTCTTAGGCCCCACGGACCCGGTTCCGGGGCCGAAATCGCGTCATTTGCAGGAAACAACGTCTACGGAACCTTAATATTTAATAAACTATGAATAGTATATATCCATATCCAGTGAGCCTCTGAATTAGCCCAGAGCGAAAAATGCTAACCTATTACTGCACCGAAAATCACTCCTAGCTCCCTTATTACTTATCCTAGCTGCACATCCAACACATCGTTTATGATCGTAAAGACACAGAATCTAACGGTGCCCACCTCAACACTGAAAGATAAAAACTCGCGACGTTATCAACAAAAACGTACATCAAAACAAGTGGCGCTAGGTACTAACATGCGCTAGACTAACATGGCTCACCTTCCTCTTTGTCTGGTCTAAACTGGTCTTCAATGGCATTAAAACGATACAAAATGATGATGATGTAGTTATCATAGGTTAATATCCAATGTGGCTGTGTCCCCTTTGAAATGTTCTGATAATCTATAAGTAATAAACCTGCAATTCCGTTATCTGCTGTCCGCTCCGTGCGCTCTGGGTCCTGCAATTCCTGCAATTCCTGCTTCCTTACGTAGTAAACAATAAGTAAAGTCTGCTGCGTAATGTGCTTACGCTGGCTGGCATTGGCAGTGCACTGCATCCCCATTAAGTAATGGTTGATTAATAAATTCCATTTTATGTTTCATCATACTCGCAGAGTAGTCGTCCGGAAACTTGAAATGTTCGCTGCATACATGCACCTGTGGATCTTTCGGTTCAGGCCGAGCACATTTCGCTAGCCACTGCCTCCGAACGTACTTCCTAATCCTACACTTACCCGTTGGCAATAGATGGAACCGAGCATTCCGTGGATTGTTCCTATCCGAATTGTGGCAATGTTTCGCGATACAGTGAGGCATATTTCAATAGAGTGAGAGTAACTAGAGTAAACAACATGAACAAAGCACATACGTCAATTTGTCCTCAACACCAAACGCATAGTTCACGTCACTTCCGGTAAAATAAGTCATGTGACTCGTCAAAATGGCGCCACCCACAGGGTTGATGTTATTTCGGTAATTAATCAGCTTAAAATCACTGATAACGTCATCGGATTAAAAGATAAATAAAAAGACTGGCAGAAACTGGTCTGTTTTATCGGATGATAATTATTTAAAAATGCGTGTCATGAGGATTGCCTCCCTTTAATAGACGCTTTCACACCGCAGTACTTTTCCCACAAAGGTTCATGAGAACTTGGTTCATGAGAACTCTTTAGTTCTGATGAACTAAGTACAGATCGCGTTCACACCGGAATAATTCCCTGGGGAAGGCAAATGAAGCCGCTGACGTCACTTCTTCTTCTGCTTTGGGTTTACTGGCAGGCCGCAAACAACTTCACGGCGTATACTGCCACCCGAAGTCCCCGGAGTTGGGGACTGGCCTAAATCGCCAGAACGCCAACACCTCCTCATCTCCACCGCTCCCATGTTTTTTTTTGTGTTGCCATAGGTTAGTCTCTCTAAGTTTGTGCGCTGGGCTAATGCTAATGCTAATAATGCTAATGTGAGGATAATAAAATGGCGGCTTCACAAAAACTTTTTGGGGGTTTTACGCATGGATGTATAATAAGAACTGGATACAGCGTGGGAGGCGGGGCCTCATTCATTTCTATGAGAGTTGCTCATGAGCGCATGCTGATAAAATGGCCCAACTTTTGAGAGAGTGAAACGTCACAGATTACCCGGCATGCCTGAGAAGTACCCGTATGTGCGCTCATAGCGCATGCGCAACTTTAACCAACATGCTCGTTCACATCAAGCACGTCAATTTGCGTACACGTAACAGCACTGTGCGCTCATGACAGCATGGTAATGGCTTGTTATTATGCAGTTAGCAGCTAGCGGCTAGCTAGTAATTATGCTAATGTACACATCAATCGTTATGTACTTCTATTCCGCTGTAACAGGATCTAGTGATATCCAACAGAGCTTCATTTAGCATGAAAGAATTATTGCACTGTATATATATATATATATATATATATACACAGTGCAATAAACTGGTTAGTGCAATAAGAAGCTACAGGAACGTTAATCTACGTCGGTAATATTAACTTTATTCAATACAACATTTACGGTACAAGATTTACATCATACAGCCCATGTAGTATAATATTTTACAAATGATGAATTACAGCAAACATGTGCAATATATCCATTATTACAGCTCCGTGAGCTGGCAGTGAGGCGATATGGTCCGTTGTTATTGTGCATCCATGGGTAAAGAGACACTCATGTAGTGCTGAACACGTAACATGAACGTGCCGGGCAGCGCGGTCCCGTGGGTTAGATGCGCGTTCATAATGCCGAGGGAAATAACTCTCAGAATAACGTTATTAGCACATTTTTACAACTTGAGGAACGAATGTTTTTAATAAGGGCTACACAAACGTTCATAATGGGTAGTTTATTTAGTTTAAAAAAAATTATCCAACGAGTTACAGACCACTCTTTCCCCATGTAAGTCAATGGGAAAAAATGTTTCCGGGCCTGGCAACCTAAAGGAAGTGTAGTACCGCCGTTTGGCCAGCACGAATATTTCCATCTGAGTCCGGCGCACTTCCTGGGGGCTTGGTTTTACGGGGCGTGGTTTGCATTCCGCCCAGCCAATCAGAAATAGGAACTTTTTTCTCCCACTAAAGTACCCTGCTAGAGAGCAGGGACGGAAAAGGGGGTAAAAAGGTTCTCATGAACTAATTTTAGTTCCGGATATTTTTGGTGTGAATGCGACATTTTGGAACTATATCGGAACTAAAGTGGGAAAAGTACTGCGGTGTGAACGCGCCTAATGGCTCAATATATCAAATATATATATACTAGATACAGCAGGGTTTTTTCTAAACCAGATAACTCTCGTACTCTCGGCGTGCGCCCTCGTACCAAAATGCAGATTTTCCCCATAAAATGTTAAAGTGATGCCAGAAAACAATCTTAGTGTTGGTCAAAAACTGTATAATTGCTCCAAAAATAGTAAATGGTGTCAAATAGAGCGTCGGACGGCAAAGACAGCTTTGTTTTTACGGAGCTTCGACACCGCGTTGTTCCTACGTCCACGGCGCCATCTTGTATACGGGCGTCATGATCTTTTATTGATATATCTTACAAGATCAGCGCCACAGTATTGCCCTCATTGTATTTGTCTGAAAAACCCTGGACAGTGTATAATCAGTATGTACTCCGAGTCATTCATTGGGCAGGAGATTTAAGCTGATTCAGCTGCTCAACACCAACACACACTCTCTCTCTGTCCATGCCTCACACACACTCTCAGGCTGGAATGACCGACGTGCCATACCAACACCTCCGGTTTCTCCCACCACAAACAAATGCTTGAACTCATTTTCTTCCAAGACGTTTATGCCAGCATTTAGAGATCTGACCGGAGAGAGAGGCGACACCTGAACGCACCACGAGTCCCAGGAGAATAGAAAGGCTACACTGTGCACAAGAGATTCATCTACTTCAGTGCAACGGGAGGAGAAGAACTTGTACAAATACATGTAGATTTCTGGGTTTTAATCAAGCTGCAACCTCCGGGTCTAAAAAAGACGCCATATTCAGCTTGTTGGGGTGTTCCCTCTCCTGTAGTGTGTTAGTGCATGTAAATGGTCTGCAGAGGCAAAATGCCCTGTGTTCCCTCCAGAGGAAGTGTTCTCTCCCACACACTCAGATAAACGGCAACCGTGACGTGCACAACGTTCTTGAAACCCGCATTCTCTCGATTTCTTAAATTGTATATAGAGACCATTTAAATATTTATAGAAAATCTAATCAGCCCAACATTATTTAGCTTTATTACAGAAATCAAAGCAACAGTCCAGAAAAATAATTAATTCTCTCTCTTAGTAAAAACGACTTTTTCAATGTAAAAAGGAGGTGTGTGGCGCAGTGTTTTGTGCATTGCTGTTCGGATGCAGGTCACAGGTTCAAACCCCACTGCAGTCAGCATGTCGTTGTCCCTGAGACTCTTCACCCCAGATTGCTCCTGTGGGGATTGTCCACAGTATTGAGTATGTAAGTCGCTTTGGATGAAAGCGTCTAACAAGTGACATGTCATGTAAAAAAAAAAGTTCAATATATTTTGAAATTATACTACTTTATACCTTTACCCTGTTACATCTGGCAGGCAAATGCAATGAGTACTTTTAAAAAAAATATATATATATATATATATATAAGGATATATGAAGATAATTGTATGATTTTGAATGCAGGACGTTTACTTGTATGGAGTATTTTTACACTGTAGTGTATCTACATTTACAATATCCGAGTTCTTCCCTCTCGTTTGGCTCCTGGTTGCTGTCTGGGAACGAATCAGTATGTAGTGCCTCTACTTTAAAGAGTCCTCTCCCGCTGATGTTCAGGTGTATATCAGTATGTAGTGCCTCTACTTTAAAGAGTCCTCTCCTGCTGATGTTCAGGTGTATATCAGTATGTAGTGTCTCTACTTTAAAGAGTCCTCTCCCGCTGATGTTCAGGTGTATATCAGTATGTAGTGTCTCTACTTTAAAGAGTCCTCTCCTGCTGATGTTCAGGTGTATATCAGTATGTAGTGTCTCTACTTTAAAGAGTCCTCTCCTGCTGATGTTCAGGTGTATATCAGTATGTAGTGTCTCTACTTTAAAGAGTCCTCTCCTGCTGATGTTCAGGTGTATATCAGTATGTAGTGTCTCTACTTTAAAGAGTCCTCTCCCGTTTTAAAGAGTCCTCTCCTGCTGATGTTCAGGTGTATATCAGTATGTAGTGTCTCTACTTTAAAGAGTCCTCTCCTGCTGATGTTCAGGTGTATATCAGTATGTAGTGTCTCTACTTTAAAGAGTCCTCTCCTGCTGATGTTCAGGTGTATATCAGTATGTAGTGTCTCTACTTTAAAGAGTCCTCTCCTGCTGATGTTCAGGTGTATATCAGTATGTAGTGTCTCTACATGTCTCCATGCTTTAATGTTCAAAAAGCTCTTTATTTCTCTCATACTGCCTGTGCTGCAGCACCTCTCTTCACCCTCCGTCTGAAACCAGGGCCCAGTCTGCTCTGATTGGTTAGCTGGCCGGCTCTGTTGTGATTGGTCAACCGCTTACAGATGTCCCACCTCTTAGCCTATCACGTACAATGTGTATGAGTGTTCCAAGGGGATGTCACTATGTTCTGGAAGTAAACAAAGGAGTCCAATGGAGGCGAGTGTAGGTAGAGAAACTCTCTCTGGAGGGGATACAGGGATTTTAGCCTTTGCAGACCATTTACATGCACACAAACCTATAGTACACACTACAGGAGAGGGGACACTCCAAAACGAAGAATAGGGCCACCAGATGAGAACAAATTGTGAATCCGATGAAAACCACAGGATATTTGTTCTTACATCACTTCCTGCATGAAGCACAGTGTGTGGCATCTGTTATCAGTCTGTGTGCTGTTTAAAAAATACACAGACGGAATAACATTTCCCAATGGGTGTGTTGCTCATATTGGACACGTTTTGTACCGCAGAATAAAGGGAGACACTGTAAAAATAAGCTGTTAAAATGTGGCAGTGAATGGATGTCGAGCTGCAGCTGCTCCCTCGAGATCTCAGCCCTGATGGAAATGTCAGTACAGAAGAAATGCATCCAACACACACACAGAGAAACACACACACACACACACACACACACACACACACACACACACACACACACACACACACACACACACACACACACACACACACACACACACACACACACACACACACACACACACACACACACACACACACACACACACACACACACACACACACACACACACACACACTTTATTCATGACTGATGGTTAACCTACTTCAGAGGAGGAGAACAAATAAAGTATTTCCATGGCAACCGCTGGAAATCCATGCAGCGTGTGAGCAGCAAACCAAAGTATTAATAATATATATAATTTATGTCTGAATGAAACATTATCAGCGGCTGCGCAGTTTGGATCAATTAATCAGTTTTCTTCACACTGACTAATCCCAAAAGCACCGCAAGCCCCTTCCCAGTGATGTTTTCGTGTGTGTGTGTGTGTGTGTGTTCCTCTCATAATATACTGCTCTGAGTGTGTGATTGCTTCATGTGCATCCAGTCTTGTGTTTCAGATGTAACGGTAATCAGATCCTTCTGGTCGTCTTGCTCCGAGTGTGGAAACGTCAAAGTGACCCAAAGGTCGCCACTGTGTCGTAAACAAGGATATTAAAGAGGAGATATTCCGCTGACGTCCAGGTTCATATTAGTTTTTAGTGTTGGAGCACTAGCCAATTGAAGCGTGAGTGTTCCATAGGGATGTGCTAGAAGTCAATGGTTTTCTGAATGTGTTTTTGGTCGTTAGCCTGAAATAAGGTCTGTGGTTAACACAATATTTTTATGCTACAACATACATACGTCAGTGAATACCCCACTGGTGAGTTTAAAAATGGCAGTTTCTAACAAGTGTCTAAATGAGACGACTAAATGCGTGACGTGAAGTCATGTGACCGTGCTGTAGTTCCTTTATAGCCCAAAGTTAGCCACCTTTAGCTTAGCGGTTACATTACATTACATGTCACTTGTTAGAAGCTTTTATCCAAAGCGACTTGCATACATTCAGTACTGTGGGCAATCCCCACAGGAGTAATTTGGGGTGAAGTGTCTTGCAGGGATAGAACAACATGCTGACTCGCAGTGGGACTCGAACTTGCTACCTGATTCAAAGTTCAGCGCACTAAGTTCAGCACACTATTCCACTGAGCCACAGCCTCCATGTGACCATGCTGTAGTTCCTTTAAAGCCTAAAGTTAGCTTTCTACTTCAAAAATAATAAAGTGGTGTTAATATGTGGAGATTATTCTGCTGAACTAACACAGAAATTATTTTCTGCAATAATCCAAAATCACATGGAGAAATCCCTTTGGACCAGGGAGATGCTGCCTTCGGGGTCCACTACAGAAATACGACATACCTGCAGCTCTCCATAGCAGTACATTTAAGTTCTGCAGAGGACAACCATTCCCTCTGGCTCACAGCTTTGAGGAAAGAAAACTTTTTAAAGCAGGAAAACAATCGTAAACATAGATCGAAGCCATGCCAGTTTTCTGTGTAATCTAGGAGAGAGTGTCAAACCCAAATCTCCAAACGCTCCCCTGCCAAACCATAAACACAGCCTTTCAAGTCCAACAGCATCGCCAAATAAATTATAAATACAGAGTAACAGCATAAATGTTTAGTGTGACAGCATAGAAAGCGGTTTTCTCTTTCACCGAGATCTTAAAAAGGCCAATAGATATAGCAAGGCAAGGCAAGGCAAGGCAAGGCAAGGCAAGGCAAGGCAAGGCAAGGCAAGGCAAGGCAAGTTTATTTATATAGCACTTTTCGACGCAGGGTAATTCAAAGTGCTTTACAAAAAAAAAAAAATGAAAGATATTAAGCATTAAAAAAGAAAAGCTAATAAAATAAACATTAAGGAAAAATACATGGATAAAAGTTACAGTGCAGTTTAAAATATGAATAGTTCAATTAAACATTACAAGAAAAAGTACATGGATAAAAGTTACAGTGCAGTCTAAAATATGAATAGTTCAATTAAAAGCAGCGACAAAAAGAAAAGTCTTCAGCCTGGATTTAAAAGTAGTCAGAGTTGCAGCGGACCTGCAGGTTTCTGGGAGTTTGTTCCAGATACTTGGAGCATAATAACTGAACGCTGCTTCTCCATGTTTAGTTCTGACTCTGGGGACAGAAAGCTGACCAGTCCCTGAAGACCTGAGAGATCTGGATGGTTCATAGTTTAGTAGGAGGTCAGTAATGTATTTTGGGCCTAAACCATTCAGTGCTTTATAAACCAGCAGCAATATTTAGAAATCTATTCTTTGACACACAGGAAGCCAGTGTAAAGACTTAAGAACTGGAGTGATGTGATCCACTTTCTTAGTGTCAGTGAGGACTCGAGCAGCGGCGTTCTGAATCAGCTGCAGCTTTCTAATAGATTTTTTAGTGAGACCTGTGAAGACACCATTGCAGTAGTCGAGTCTACTGAAGATAAAGGCATGGACAAGTTTTTCCAAATCCTGCTGTGACATTAGTCTTTTAATCCTAGATATGTTCTTTAGGTGATAGTAGGCTGATTTAGTAACTGTTTTAATGTGACTGTTGAAACTCAGGTCAGAGTCCATGACTACACCTAGATTTCTGGCTTTATCTGTTGTTTTGAACATTGCAGGCTGAAGCTCAGCGCTAACTTTTAAACGTTCTGCCTTGGCTCCAAAGACCATTACCTCAGTTTTATCTTTGTTTAATTGGAGAAAGTTCTGACACATCCAGTCATTGATTTGTTCAATGCACTTACTCAGTGTTTGAATTGGAGCATAGTCTCCTGGTGAAATTGTTACGTACATTTGTGTGTCATCTGCATAGCTATGGTAACTTATTTTGTTGTTCTTCATTATCTGAGCCAGTGGTAGCATGTAGATGTTAAAGAGAAGAGGCCCCAAGATGGAGCCTTGAGGAACCCCACATGTCATATTTGTCAACTCAGATGTGTATTTACCTATAGAAACAAAGTTGTTTCTATCCTTTAAGTAGGATTTAAACCAATTTAGAACTGTTTCCGAAAGTCCCACCCAGTTTTCCAGTTGGTCTAGTAATATGCTGTGGTCAACAGAGTCAAACGCAGCACTGAGATCTAATAATACTAACACTGAAGTTCTGCCACTGTCTGTGTTTAAGTGGATGTCGTTAAAGACCTTTACAAGAGCAGTCTCAGTGCTGTGGTTTGGACGAAAGCCTGACTGGAACACATCGAAACAACTATTTAAATGCAAGAAATTACTCAACTGTTGAAAAACAACTTTTTCAATGATCTTACCTAGAAATGGCAGGTTTGATATGGGCCTGTAATTGTTCATTACTGAAGCATCTAGATTATTCTTTTTTAAGAGCGGTTTAATGACTGCAGTTTTCAGGGCCTGTGGAAAAATACCTGAGTGAAGGGATTTGTTTACTATATGAAGTAGTTCTGAGGCCATGCAACGAAAAACATCTTTGAAAAATCCTGTTGGAATAATATCAAGGCAGCAGGAGGAGGACTTCAGAAGTTGTATAATGTCCTCTAGGTTTTTATCATTAATCTGATGGAATTGTCTCATGGTGTTTGACTTGATGTTAAGTGGACACAGAGACAACACATTTGCTGTTCCTGATGCAGAGGCACTGACTGCTTGTCTGATTTTCTGAATGTTGTCAGTGAAGAAGGCAAAGTCATTGCACGCACTGGTGGTTAGAAATTCAGAGGCTACTGACACTGGGGGGTTAGTTAGTCTGTCGACGGTAGCAAACAAGGCACGTGCGTTGTTTTTGTTTTTGGTAATGATGTCAGAGAAGAATGATTGTCGTGCGTTTTTCAATTCCAAATTATAAAGGCCAAGTCTCTTTTTATAAATGTCAAAGTGAACCTGGAGATTTGTTTTTCGCCACCTGCTTTCAGCTTTTCGACATTCTCTTTTTTCTGTTTTAACGGTCATGGCTTTTCTCCATGGAGATATTTTCTTCCCAGTCACTTCCTTTACCTTAATTGGAGCAATGGCATCTATAACATTTTTAATTTTTGAATTAAAATGATCTACTAGCTCATCTACTGAGATGTTAGCAGGGGCAAGTGTGGAAGAAAAATTCTGAGTAAACATTTCCCTAGTATTCTCAGTTAAATATCGCTTTGTGGTTACCTCTTTTTGAACACTTGTGTGAACAGAAATAGAGCTCTCAAAGGAAACACAGAAATGGTCAGAGAGTGCAACATCAGTCACCACAACCTTAGAGATATTCAGACCCTTTGAGATAATTAAGTCCAGAGTGTGCCCCTTATTGTGCGTGGGCTCCGTCACATGCTGAGTCAGTCCATAGCTATCAAGAACACAGAACAGTTCTTTTGCCCCTCTGTCCTGGGGGTTGTCAACATGGATGTTAAAATCACCAACAATGACTAGACGGTCAAAGTCAATACACACTATAGACAGCAGTTCAGTAAAGTCATCAAAAAAGCTTGCAAAGTATTTGGGTGGCCTATAGATATTTAGGAACAGAGCTCGAGAGGAGCATTTCAGCTGAAGGGCCACATATTCAAAAGAAGCAAAGTTCCCATACGATGTCTTCCTGCATTGAAGGGAATCATTGAACAGAATAGCAACTCCACCCCATTTCTTATGCATTCTTTCCTGACTCATAAAACTAAAGTTGGGAGGGGTTGATTCGATAAGAACAGCTGCACTGTTATTTTGTTCAATCCAAGTTTCTGTTAAAAACATAAAATCAAGATTGTGCTCAGTGATAAAATCATTGATTAAAAATGTTTTTCCTGCCAAAGACCTGACATTTAATAAAGCTAGTTTAAGTTCGTTAAACACACTATCAGTCATGTTTTTTGTAACAAGCTGTGGCTGACATGGAATCACTGCTAAATTAGATAAACTCACACAAACGTTTGAGCGCTTCCTGTATCTAAGATGATTTACCGCTCTTAATCTATTTCCTATCAACACAGATATCGGCAAAGCTACTGTATGCCATCATAATTTTTTTTAAAGTATAAGCATTTACTGTAGTCTTTATTTCCATTTTCATTCTTTCATTCCGTTTGCACGCTATTGGGCGCAATGTTTCTCCCACGGGTTAAATTCTGTTTTTTTTATGTAATGTTTGTGTGCTGATCTGGAGTCAGTTAGACTGTTATTTCCATTTTATAGGTCCCATGGCCATTTCCACTGATCATAATTCCTTGTTGAGGTCTACTAGAATATATTTATACTGTGCAATGTTCCAAACTCACATTGGTTTCTCAAACAGCGTCTCTGTAAAGTATGTGTATTCACTCTCTCCACTAAACGGCTCGTTGCAGCTCTTGCCCCCCCCCCCCCCCCCCCCCCCCCCCCTGTGAGCCCAGTGTGCTCCGATTGGTCGGGACCAGTCGGGACGTTGTGAATCGCGCTTAACTCCGTGGAGGTGTGGTTTCCTTGTAGCACACACAAAGTCACAGCCGAAGTAAAAACAATAAGTGTGGCTTGATATTGAGTCAGAAAAAGGTTGATAGACGCTGTGAGAATGGGTCTGCAGAGAGGATTTCGCCGCGATCCCAACTGTCTGTTATCAGCCTGCAGCCAGGGAGGAGAGATCAGCTGAGCTGCCTGCACTGAGTGTGTGAGGAAGTCCGTGGATTGGTCAATTTGGACCAATCAGCGGGGGCATAACGTAACGGCTGCGCGGACGTAACGTAACGGCTCCACGGATTGGTCCATTTCGTTCCGGGGACGGATGACATCATGATGTACCCGGAAGAATCAAATGGACAGTGACGTATCTCCAACGAGGCGTTTTGGGGAGGTATTTTCTGTGTTAGAGTTTTACTCGCTACAGGGTGCACTTTGAGGGTTTTGACTCTGCAGACCGTTTACATGCAGAAAAACCTTCATAACAACAAGGGGACGGGCGATAACCGGAAAAGCATGACATGGGACCTTTAAGATAAGATAGGACTTTATTCATCCCGAAGGAAATTGTTGTGCCAGAGTTACAAAAATACAATAAACACAGCAGCACAATAATAATACAACTGACAGTGCAGTGACAAGAGCAATTCAATAGATGGTCGCATAATTAATGTAATAAGAGTGATTTCTCTGCTTGGATTTGACATGCACAAGGATCGCCTGTTCATGCATTTTATTTGCACCATTTTGTCATCTTGAATAATATATTGCAGTATTTTATATGTTTTTTTATTTTAAAGTTTTAACTATATTGTGATTTGCATTGTTGGAGGAGCTTGGACTTGAGATTTCCATTGCCAACACCAAGCTATCGTCTTTAAATCCTCGAAACCTGAGGACTTTATGAAGTAGCATCGCATTTAAATGCTCAAGAAAATTATAAAAACCTCAAGTTTTAACTCAGTTATTTCCCACTATTGAAAGTAATATTAATTGCTTTCATTTTAAATCGAATATATCCTTTAGTGACGCAGAATAGGAGTATAAACATGCATGAACAAATGTGCAGAACTTGACTAAATAACTAGGTTTAAGAAAGTAGCAGTGACTATATGACATATGTGCAGCTATTCATCCGCTTGGCATTTGATTTAATTTACAAAAAACGTCCTGTCCCGCACCAGCGACACTGAATCAGCCTCCTGTAGTTTTGTTGTTGTTGGCAGAAGAAGTGTTGTTCGCTGTTAAAAAGCGTCCTGCTGATCCTGCTGACAGGAGGACGTGCTGCTCTCCTGCTCAACAGGAACAGCCGCTGTGTGTCGAGTGTCTGTCTGTAAACACACACACACACACACACACACACACACACACACACACACACACACACACACACACACACACACACACACACACACACACACACGCTCAGTGCATGCATGCATTAACCGAGGGCCTCCTAGACTTCAATTCAAAGTACGAAAATGCATTCTTGGCTTTATGTTTTATTTTTTGTTGGACGATACGATAATACTTTATGCTCAGATTAAGTCTGAAAGGACAATAGACAATACAAGGGAACAGACATTGAACATGATTACAATCACTGAAGCTTAAAACAAACCTTTAAGTCGCTCTCATTTATGAACAAAGATAAGTAGTAGAAGTACAACAGTGGCAGCGCGGAAGCAATAAGCAAATATGTTCAATATAATCCGATCACTAATACAGTTCCTATCCAACGTTGTGGTTTTAAATGACTGAGAGGTTCTTTGTCTGAACTTGGATTTTCGTCCAAATCATTCATCAGATGCTATCGCTATGTAACACGTACATCACATCCCCAACCGGCACTGTACTAATATATTAAAACTATGGAGGACCTTTGACACAGGGATAAGGTTGAATAAAGATAGCTGACACCAGTTGAATTCAGTTTGGAGCCTGGAAACAAACTGTCCTTTAAGTCGCTCTCATCTCAGAGTTTTTACGCCTCCAACCAAAGATAAGTAAGTCAGAACAGACCCTCTTACAGATAAAGTGCTGTTTCATGAGAAATAACATTTTTAGCTGCTTCTTTCTGCAGATTAGCTCATAGGGCACGCTCAGCACTCGTACGATAAACCCCATTGTGATTTCCACAGAGCAGATATCATTTCCCCGCCTCTGCAAACCAACATCAGCCACCTAGCATAACTGGAATAGATGGTGTTGTGGGAACAGTGTGGATAAAACAGTGCTGCGTATTGTCCGTGTGAGGGCCGGAGACAATGCAGCGTTCTGTGGTGAGTGTCCATTGTTCCTGAGGTTTCTACGGGAGAGAAAGGTTTTCATTCAGCTGCTGGAAGTCTTCAAACCGGCCATTGTTAGCCCTCCATGTCCCGATGTTCTCTCTGCAGGAGGACGGCTGCCCCTCAGCGTTATGTCACTGTGAACGCTGCATGGCGGACATGTTGCTATGGTCACTGGGTGCAAGAGTCAAGTAGGGCTGGTTATCTTTAAAATGAAAAGGTTTGGAGGGATCTGAAGTTCAGTGAAGTGAAATGAAGGTGCTCGCTAGTTTTTAAATGTCTTCAAGAGTCCTCTCCTGCTGATGTTCAGGTGTATATCAGTATGTAGTGTCTCTACTTTAAAGAGTCCTCTCCTGCTGATGTTCAGGTGTATATCAGTATGTAGTGTCTCTACTTTAAAGAGTCCTCTCCTGCTGATGTTCAGGTGTATATCAGTATGTAGAGTCTCTACTTTAAAGAGTCCTCTCCTGCTGATGTTCAGGTGTATATCAGTATGTAGTGTCTCTACTTTAAAGAGTCCTCTCCTGCTGATGTTCAGGTGTATATCAGTATGTAGTGTCTCTACTTTAAAGAGTCCTCTCCTGCTGATGTTCAGGTGTATATCAGTATGTAGTGTCTCTACTTTAAAGAGTCCTCTCCTGCTGATGTTCAGGTGTATATCAGTATGTAGTGTCTCTACTTTAAAGAGTCATCTCCTGCTGATGTTCAGGTGTATATCAGTATGTAGTGTCTCTACTTTAAAGAGTCCTCTCCTCCTGATGTTCAGGTGTATATCAGTATGTAGTGTCTCTACTTTAAAGAGTCCTCTCCTGCTGATGTTCAGGTGTATATCAGTATGTAGAGTCTCTACTTTAAAGAGTCCTCTCCTGCTGATGTTCAGGTGTATATCAGTATGTAGTGTCTCTACTTTAAAGAGTCCTCTCCTGCTGATGTTTAGGTGTATATCAGTATGTAGTGTCTGACTTTAAAGCAGGGGTGGGGAACCTCCGGCCCCCGGGCCGTATACGGCCCGCGAGACCATTTGGTATGGCCCTCGAGGTAATTTCTAAACACACGCAAAAAAGAAAAAAATTAAAGAAATCTAGACCGCAAAATAATTAAACAAGCGAGTGCCTGTTTTTCCTGGCAACGGTCATGGTCCTTGAACACAACACGAGCCTAACGTGTCATCACGTGGTATATGTCTCGTCTGACAGGAGTGCAATTCTGATGGAGAGGAGAGCACCAGAACGCCGCTCCGGGACTTCAAAGAATTGCAGTACCGATAAGTCCGTACACATGCTGCAGTTTCTGCGTGGCTTTGTCTTTAGTTGAAAGCCCAGAAAGTTGAAAGCGATCTGTCATACTGATCATACAGACAATAACTTTGTTGTTATTAGCATCTGGTTAGCTAGCTATGCTAACGAATATAAGAAGCTTTTTCTCCAACCAGTGAGGTAAAGGCACATCTTTATATGATCATATAGTTATCAAAAAACAAGAGAATAAAGTAAACGGGTATAAAATACTATATGACAGTAAAAAAAAGTTGTTATTAATAAACAAGAATACAGATTGAAAGGAGAGTGATTTGTAAAATATCCATAAAGAAAAAGTAAATCTTCTTAGTTCTGTTTCATCTGGGTGTTGAGAGATGTTTCCATAGATCTCTTCATTTTGCTCTCAAAGTGCACCAGATTGATGCTTTCAACTTCAACATTTAAAAATAAATCTTCCCAGGGGAGCATACCCCCCGGACCGCCGTAGAGGAGGTTAGGTCCCCCCCCACTTAAATCATGTCCACATGGATAGGAAACTAAAGACATTTGCACACATATTGTGTCCATATCTTTCTGTTTGGTGGTCATGCCACAACCGTGCACGTGCATGCATGCGCGAGTCATGGCAAGATATCTGGATTAAGAGGTTGCTTTTTCTTTGCACAGCATGAAAGAAAGGCGAAATGAATGGGCTGTGATTTTTAAGCAGAGGTCAATAATTTGTGCGGCCCTCGGAGGATGTTGAAAAAATTGAAATGGCCCTTGAGAGGAAAAAGGTTCCCACCCCTGCTTTAAAGAGTCCTCTTTGACCAACATCTTTTACTCTGTGTAAAATAACCCTTAGCTGTTGTTGGACATCTTTTCCCACTGATGGAAAACACTGAATAGTTTGTTGTTTTGCCCCAAAATATTTCAGCAGTGATGTCATTCCAGCGTTTCTAGAGATCTTGCAGTAGATAAAGCGCGGATGATAAATGGCCTCTTCACAGCAGGACTCAGTCAAAAGACCCTCAGAAGAAAAGCCTCTGTTTGTTTCTCACTCTGCTCTTTTGATGAAGTTTCTGAAAAAATCGTGACGGGTTTGTTAAAGCAGCGTGTCGCCCCAACGATAACCCCCCCTCCCCCATATGATGGTGGAAGAGGGATGAGCTCAGCATGCATTAACACATTAAACTAGTCTTTTACATTTTGTTCTGATTGTCTTTATCCACCATACATTTTATATATGAGGTGCATACAGAGACACAGAAAGAAGAATACGTAGCAGAGCTAAATACAATTAAGATAATAATACACTTTATTTGTATAGTACCTTTCATGCACGTATTATCCCAAAATACTTTACAGAAAACATAACAACAATATTAAAATAATATTAAAATCAATACAGAACAAAATAAAACATCCTAATGAAAGCTGACAAGAAATTAAAATAGGTTAAAATAAAATACAGTAAAACATGGACAATGATACTAGTGAGCATTGAAAGTTATCCCAAATTAAAAGCCATATTAAAGGGGACCTATCATGCAAAATGCACATGTTGATGTCTTTTATACATAAACATGTGTCCCCGGTGTGTCGGGGAACTCACGCAGCGTCAGAAAATAAAACCCTCTCTCTTTTCCTCCGTACCCAAATCTCTAAAAACGGGGAACAACGGAGCTGATCCAGATTTGCGTCCGATATGACGTGATATCTCAAATGTGGACCCACGGCCCAATCAGAAACGTTGCTATCAGAAACAATGCCCGACTGTTTTGGGCGTAATATGGTCGGTGTTTACATTAGCATCGCTAACACTCAGAGCTAACCTGTACTGGAGAGCATGTGTGTGAAGAAGCAGGAAGTAGAAAGGAACTCACCTTGTGGTGTAACCGGGAGAGAGAAAGCCTTTGAGCTCCAGACTGTTTCAGATCCTTGATGATCCATGATATGGCGTTTCATCACGGCAGCGTTTAGTTTAGACAGTAGCTGCCGGGTCCCGCATGAGCTCAGACCCCTCCTCTTTAAAGCTTTATCCCCAAATCAGCACTTTTGAAACAGGAAGTGAAATAGAGGGATATGAGGCATGGCTAGAATGGGTGATCTGTTTGGTATTTTGAGCAAAACACTTCATAGACATGTTTTTTATATTTTTGTATCATCATCATCATCATCATCTTTATTTAAAGAGACTCTTGGTCCATTATTACAAAACATACAACACTCAAATACAAACTAAAAAAAGGCAGCCATACCAATGTTTCCACAGAGGTGACTGGTATCGTACAGCACTATATATATATATATACTATATATACTATGTATATATCTGAGACCTATGCTATTGCCTAAAAATAGCATGATAGGTGACCTTTAAAAAGATAGGTTTTTAATTTGCTTTTAAACATTTCAAGGGAGTTTGCTGGTCCTGCCTTGTTGATGAGGCCGGTAGCAGAGGGGAAGAAGTGTAGTGTCATCTAATAGTTTTCTCTACAGTATTTATGACTTAAAGGTGGGGTCGGTCATTCACTTCAGAAACACGTGTTGTTATATTCCATGGAATGCTCTTAACATCCCGATAGCAATGAATACATTAAGTGCTTTGACAAAAAATCCATAAAAAAACATCATCTGTGGAAGCCGTAGTAGGCTACTGTAAAAAGTACGACCAATCATCTGAGCCGGCCCGGCTAAAGTAACTGGATGGCCTACCTGCCTGTCAGCCTTCCATCGGGGCACAAACATGTGCGCGTTCGTGTGTGTTGGAGGAGGGGCTCTGTGAGGAAGTGGCAGATTTTCTCCGGTCGTGTATCTTCAAATTCTAGCGATCTCGAGCCGGTTTCTCAAACTTACCTACCCCACCTTTAACTTCAAATGCCCTTGTTTGTACTACTGTTTTTTAAAAAATGTTTTCAGAGCTGACGGAGCAGGGTTTACTTTTATAGGAGTCTGTCTGTTGTTTTGAGAATGTGTGTCGGGATGGATCCCTCGTGTTTTTATCTGCAAACTAAATCTACCTACGAGTACCAATAAATAACCTCAACCTGAACCTGAATGCCGCTTCTCAGCCGCTGTTAAAACACATTAAAGAATTTCTCTAAAGTGTGAACATGAATGCATAAATAAGGAGACATTTGAGTTTTATGTTCTGATGTTCTGAAAGCTCGGAGTGCTTTGTGTGTGTTTCACTCTGCTGTAACCTGTTTAATAAACACACAGCTGTGTTTGTGAGTGACGCATGTTTGTGTGTACATATTTCTAACACCCAGCCGTGTTAGCTAATCCTGTGTTTGTGTGTTTCTCTGCAGGCTGTGTACGCTGACTCTGAAGAAGCTGGTGGTGGTGAGAGAAATCGACAAGGAGCTCATCTCTGTGGTGATCGCCGTCAAAATACAGGTAGGCTTATAATCTTAAAGGGCACCTATTATCAAAACAGTATAATAGGTGCCCTTTAACATAATATAACAGAGCACAACACATCAGCAGGGATGCAGGAAACTTCCAGCTCACTCCAACTAATTAATATAATTGATGATGTTCCTGCAGGGCTCGAAGCGCATCCTGCGCTCTCATGAGATCGTGCTGCCGCCCGGAGGCTCCGTGGAGACCGACCTCGCTCTCACCTTCTCCCTGCAGGTACACAATCAGATCAAATAACTCAGAATCAGTCAAGTTATAATCAAGAACGGTAGGTGGTCAAATAAACCATTTATTAATACATTTATATTGCTTTTTCTTTCTGTATTACTTCAGTCACTGCCATGGAAACTGAAATTACAGCTGTTTTTGTATTGTGTATTGCTGAAATACTGTCTGGAGGAGCACCTCATTGTGTGTACACTAAGGAACAAGTGTTAAAAAGATAAAGCAGGTAGTATGTAACATAATCTATAGTTTTTATTATTAACAAGTCCCTGCTTTTAACCCATCCTAGTACCAGGAATCGAGCACTAGGAGCGACATCCGATATGATCTGATTCTATCTTCTGAAATAAGAGGATATCCAGCTTCTCTTTGTCATGTGACCCTCAGTACCCTCACTTCCTGAAGCGCGAGGGGAACAAGCTGCAGATCCTGCTGCAGAGGAGGAAGAGGTACAAGAACAGAACCATTCTGGGGTACAAGACGCTCGCGGGGGGGTCCATCGACATGGCAGAGGTAATAATAATATATGTATTTTGTTAGCGCTTTTACAGGTGCTCAAAGACGCTTTACAGAGATAGTGAAAAGAAAAGAAAGGAACAACAAATAAATATATAGTTAAAGTCAAATAATACAAAAACATTCACATATTAAAAGCCAGATTGAAGAGGTGAGTTTTTTGAAGGTGGTGAGGTCAGTGCAAAATACTGAATGTCCTCTTCCGATATCAGAGTCCCCATGGTAACAAAGGGATCCCAATTGTAGCTGAGTGCATGACAGGATGTGTGATTACCTGGAAGAGCATCAGACTGTTTGAGGCAGATGATAGCCATGTGATTAACATGATGACTCAGCCTCTATGGAGAGAGACATCAAGCATGCTCATTTCTGACGTGGAGCTAATCTGAAGTAAACATTGAAGACTGCTTTCTATTCCTCCATCTTGTGACTGTGTAACTCCCTCTCTTGGATATCAGCATGTGAAGGACACTGCTCAGGAACTAGTTGATGCTCTGTATGTGATGACTCCTTCCCTTCAGAGAGGATCCCAGATACATGGATCCTGAGGCTGAAGCTCAAGCCGGGGGCCAGGGAGATTTTCCTAACATAAATTGATAGCGCTTTTTTAGGCTAGATGGTGGAGGGCTTTGTAGGTGAGGACCAGTATGTTGTAGTTGATGTGGTGGGAGACGTGAAGCCAGTGAAGGTTTTTGAGGATTGGGCAGAGATGGCAAAAGTACACACATCCTTTACTCAAGTAGAAGTACAGATACTGGTGTTTAAAAATACTCTGGAAAAAGTAGAAGTACTGACTAAACTTCTTTACTCAAGTAAAAGTAAAGAAGGCTTTGAAATGTACTTCAGTAAAAAGTACCCATAGCTAGCAGCTGCTTTAAAGAGTACCTGACCTCCCTTTATATTAATAGAACAATAATGTCATTGTTAGCTAATGAATGTTTCCATGCTGAACAACGGCAACATGACAACGTTCCATTGGTCCCTCTTCTTTAGAGAAGACCAGGAAGTGATGGATACACGGATCGTGTTCAAATCAATAGGCACGCAATGACTCTAAAGAATAATGATCACGCACCAAACACACATTCAGACTAAAGGAACCAGCTGTTTGGGAAATGAGAGAAGTAGAAAGTACAGGTATTTGAGTTCAACATGTGAGAAGTAGAAAGTACAGGTATTTGAGTTCAACATGTGAGAAGTAGAAAGTACAGGTATTTGAGTTCAACATGTAAGAAGTAGAAAGTACAGGTATTTGAGTTCAACATGTGAGAAGTAGAAAGTCCAGGTATTTAAGTTCAACATGTGAGAAGTAGAAAGTACATGTATTTGAGTTCAACATGTAAGAAGTAGAAAGTACAGGTATTTGAGTTCAACATGTAAGAAGTAGAAAGTACAGGTATTTGAGTTCAACATGTGAGAAGTAGAAAGTACAGGTATTTGAGTTCAACATGTAAGAAGTAGAAAGTACAGGTATTTGAGTTCAACATGTAAGAAGTAGAAAGTACAGGTATTTGTGTTCAACATGTAAGAAGTAGAAAGTTCAGGTATTTGTGTTCAACATGTAAGAAGTAGAAAGTACAGGTATTTGAGTTCAACATGTAAGAAGTAGAAAGTACAGGTATTTGAGTTCAACATGTGAGAAGTAGAAAGTACAGGTATTTGGGTTCAACATGTAAGAAGTAGAAAGTACAGGTATTTGAGTTCAACATGTGAGAAGTAGAAAGTACAGGTATTTGAGTTCAACATGTAAGAAGTAGAAAGTACAGGTATTTGAGTTCAACATGTAAGAAGTAGAAAGTACAGGTATTTGAGTTCAACATGTAAGAAGTAGAAAGTACAGGTATTTGAGTTCAACATGTAAGAAGTAGAAAGTACAGGTATTTGTGTTCAACATGAGAGAAGTAGAAAGTACAGGTATTTGTGTTCAACATGAGAGAAGTAGAAAGTACAGGTATTTGTGTTCAACATGTAAGAAGTAGAAAGTACAGGTATTTGTGTTCAACATGTAAGAAGTAGAAAGTACAGGTATTTGAGTTCAACATGTAAGAAGTAGAAAGTACAGGTATTTGTGTTCAACATGTGAGAAGTAGAAAGTACAGGTATTTGTGTTCAACATGTAAGAAGTAGAAAGTACAGGTATTTGGGTTCAACATGTAAGAAGTAGAAAGTACAGGTATTTGTGTTCAACATGTGAGAAGTAGAAAGTACAGGTATTTGAGTTCAACATGTAAGAAGTAGAAAGTACAGGTATTTGAGTTCAACATGTAAGAAGTAGAAAGTACAGGTATTTGTGTTCAACATGTAAGAAGTAGAAAGTACAGGTATTTGAGTTCAACATGTAAGAAGTAGAAAGTTCAGGTATTTGTGTTCAACATGTAAGAAGTAGAAAGTACAGGTATTTGTGTTCAACATGTACTGTAAGAAGTAGAAAGTACAGGTATTTGTGTTCAACATGTAAGAAGTAGAAAGTACAGGTATTTGAGTTCAACATGTAAGAAGTAGAAAGTACAGGTATTTGAGTTCAACATGTAAGAAGTAGAAAGTACAGGTATTTGAGTTCAACATGTAAGAAGTAGAAAGTACAGGTATTTGTGTTAAAATGTAAGAAGTAGAAAGTACAGGTATTTGAGTTCAACATGTAAGAAGTAGAAAGTACAGGTATTTGAGTTCAACATGTAAGAAGTAGAAAGTACAGGTATTTGTGTTCAACATGTAAGAAGTAGAAAGTACAGGTATTTGTGTTCAACATGTAAGAAGTAGAAAGTACAGGTATTTGAGTTCAACATGTAAGAAGTAGAAAGTACAGGTATTTGAGTTCAACATGTAAGAAGTAGAAAGTACAGGTATTTGTGTTCAACATGTGAGAAGTAGAAAGTACAGGTATTTGAGTTCAACATGTGAGAAGTAGAAAGTACAGGTATTTGTGTTCAACATGTAAGAAGTAGAAAGTACAGGTATTAGTGTTCAACATGTAAGAAGTAGAAAGTACAGGTATTTGTGTTCAACATGTAAGAAGTAGAAAGTACAGGTATTTGTGTTCAACATGTAAGAAGTAGAAAGTACAGGTATTTGAGTTCAACATGTAAGAAGTAGAAAGTACAGGTATTTGAGTTCAACATGTAAGAAGTAGAAAGTACAGGTATTTGGGTTCAAAATGTAAGAAGTAGAAAGTACAGGTGTTTGTGTTCAACATGTAAGAAGTAGAAAGTACAGGTATTTGAGTTCAACATGTAAGAAGTAGAAAGTACAGGTATTTGTGTTCAACATGTAAGAAGTAGAAAGTACAGGTATTTGTGTTCAACATGTAAGAAGTAGAAAGTACAGGTATTTGAGTTCAACATGTAAGAAGTAGAAAGTACAGGTATTTGTGTTAAATGTAAGAAGTAGAAAGTACAGGTATTAGTGTTCAACATGTAAGAAGTAGAAAGTACAGGTATTTGAGTTCAACATGTAAGAAGTAGAAAGTACAGGTATTTGGGTTCAACATGTAAGAAGTAGAAAGTACAAGTATTTGTGTTCAACATGTAAGAAGTAGAAAGTACAGGTATTTGTGTTCAACATGTAAGAAGTAGAAAGTACAGGTATTTGTGTTCAACATGTAAGAAGTAGAAAGTACAGGTATTTGAGTTCAAGATGTAAGAAGTAGAAAGTACAGGTATTTGTGTTAAAATGTAAGAAGTAGAAAGTACAGGTATTAGTGTTCAACATGTAAGAAGTAGAAAGTACAGGTATTTGAGTTCAACATGTAAGAAGTAGAAAGTACAGGTATTTGGGTTCAACATGTAAGAAGTAGAAAGTACAGGTATTTGAGTTCAACATGTAAGAAGTAGAAAGTACAGGTATTTGAGTTCAACATGTAAGAAGTAGAAAGTACAGGTATTTGTGTTCAACATGTGAGAAGTAGAAAGTACAGGTATTGAGTTCAACATGTAAGAAGTAGAAAGTACAGGTATTTGTGTTCAACATGTAAGAAGTAGAAAGTACAGGTATTTGTGTTCAACATGTGAGAAGTAGAAAGTACAGGTATTTGGGTTCAACATGTAAGAAGTAGAAAGTACAGGTATTTGAGTTCAACATGTAAGAAGTAGAAAGTACAGGTATTTGAGTTCAACATGTAAGAAGTAGAAAGTACAGGTATTTGGGTTCAACATGTAAGAAGTAGAAAGTACAGGTATTTGAGTTCAACATGTAAGAAGTAGAAAGTACAGGTATTTGTGTTCAACATGTAAGAAGTAGAAAGTACAGGTATTTGAGTTCAACATGTAAGAAGTAGAAAGTACAGGTATTTGTGTTCAACATGTAAGAAGTAGAAAGTACAGGTATTTGTGTTCAACATGTAAGAAGTAGAAAGTACAGGTATTTGAGTTCAACATGTAAGAAGTAGAAAGTACAGGTATTTGTGTTCAACATGTGAGAAGTAGAAAGTACAGGTATTTGGGTTCAACATGTAAGAAGTAGAAAGTACAGGTATTTGAGTTCAACATGTAAGAAGTAGAAAGTACAGGTATTTGGGTTCAACATGTAAGAAGTAGAAAGTACAGGTATTTGTGTTCAACATGTAAGAAGTAGAAAGTACAGGTATTTGAGTTCAACATGTAAGAAGTAGAAAGTACAGGTATTTGAGTTCAACATGTAAGAAGTAGAAAGTACAGGTATTTGGGTTCAACATGTAAGAAGTAGAAAGTACAGGTATTGAGTTCAACATGTAAGAAGTAGAAAGTACAGGTATTTGGGTTCAACATGTAAGAAGTAGAAAGTACAGGTATTTGGTTCAACATGTAAGAAGTAGAAAGTACAGGTATTTGGGTTAACATGTAAGAAGTAGAAAGTACAGGTATTTGGGTTCAACATGTAAGAAGTAGAAAGTACAGGTATTTGAGTTCAACATGTAAGAAGTAGAAAGTACAGGTATTTGAGTTCAACATGTAAGAAGTAGAAAGTACAGGTATTTGAGTTCAACATGTAAGAAGTAGAAAGTACAGGTATTTGAGTTCAACATGTAAGAAGTAGAAAGTACAGGTATTTGAGTTCAACATGTAAGAAGTAGAAAGTACAGGTATTTGAGTTCAACATGTAAGAAGTAGAAAGTACAGGTATTTGTGTTCAACATGTAAGAAGTAGAAAGTACAGGTATTTGAGTTCAACATGTAAGAAGTAGAAAGTACAGGTATTTGGGTTCAACATGTAAGAAGTAGAAAGTACAGGTATTTGAGTTCAACATGTAAGAAGTAGAAAGTACAGGTATTTGAGTTCAACATGTAAGAAGTAGAAAGTACAGGTATTTGAGTTCAACATGTAAGAAGTAGAAAGTACAGGTATTTGGGTTCAACATGTAGAGAAGTAGAAAGTACAGGTATTTGTGTTCAACATGTAAGAAGTAGAAAGTACAGGTATTTGAGTTCAACATGTAAGAAGTAGAAAGTACAGGTATTTGAGTTCAACATGTAAGAAGTAGAAAGTACAGGTATTTGAGTTCAACATGTAAGAAGTAGAAAGTACAGGTATTTGGGTTCAACATGTAAGAAGTAGAAAGTACAGGTATTTGTGTTCAACATGTAAGAAGTAGAAAGTACAGGTATTTGGGTTCAACATGTAAGAAGTAGAAAGTACAGGTATTTGTGTTCAACATGTAAGAAGTAGAAAGTACAGGTATTGAGTTCAACATGTGAGAAGTAGAAAGTACAGGTATTTGAGTTCAACATGTAAGAAGTAGAAAGTACAGGTATTTGGGTTAACATGTGAGAAGTAGAAAGTACAGGTATTTGGGTTCAACATGTAAGAAGTAGAAAGTACAGGTATTTGGGTTAACATGTAAGAAGTAGAAAGTACAGGTATTTGAGTTCAACATGTGAGAAGTAGAAAGTACAGGTATTTGAGTTCAACATGTAAGAAGTAGAAAGTACAGGTATTTGAGTTCAACATGTAAGAAGTAGAAAGTACAGGTATTTGAGTTCAACATGTAAGAAGTAGAAAGTACAGGTATTTGAGTTCAACATGTAAGAAGTAGAAAGTACAGGTATTTGAGTTCAACATGTAAGAAGTAGAAAGTACAGGTATTGAGTTCAACATGTGAGAAGTAGAAAGTACAGGTATTTGTGTTCAACATGTAAGAAGTAGAAAGTACAGGTATTTGTGTTCAACATGTAAGAAGTAGAAAGTACAGGTATTTGTGTTCAACATGTAAGAAGTAGAAAGTACAGGTATTTGAGTTCAACATGTAAGAAGTAGAAAGTTCAGGTATTTGTGTACAACATGTAAGAAGTAGAAAGTACAGGTATTTGTGTTCAACATGTAAGAAGTAGAAAGTACAGGTATTTGGGTTCAACATGTAAGAAGTAGAAAGTACAGGTATTTGTGTACAACATGTAAGAAGTAGAAAGTACAGGTATTTGAGTTCAACATGTAAGAAGTAGAAAGTACAGGTATTTGAGTTCAACATGTAAGAAGTAGAAAGTACAGGTATTTGAGTTCAACATGTAAGAAGTAGAAAGTACAGGTATTTGAGTTCAACATGTAAGAAGTAGAAAGTACAGGTATTTGGGTTCAACATGTAAGAAGTAGAAAGTACAGGTATTTGAGTTCAACATGTAAGAAGTAGAAAGTACAGGTATTTGAGTTCAACATGTGAGAAGTAGAAAGTACAGGTATTTGAGTTCAACATGTGAGAAGTAGAAAGTACAGGTATTTGGGTTCAACATGTGAGAAGTAGAAAGTACAGGTATTTGAGTTCAACATGTAAGAAGTAGAAAGTACAGGTATTTGAGTTCAACATGTAAGAAGTAGAAAGTACAGGTATTTGTGTTCAACATGTGAGAAGTAGAAAGTACAGGTATTTGGGTTCAACATGTAAGAAGTAGAAAGTACAGGTATTTGGGTTCAACATGTAAGAAGTAGAAAGTACAGGTATTTGGGTTCAACATGTAAGAAGTAGAAAGTACAGGTATTTGGTTCAACATGTAAGAAGTAGAAAGTACAGGTATTTGGGTTCAACATGTAAGAAGTAGAAAGTACAGGTATTTGAGTTCAACATGTAAGAAGTAGAAAGTACAGGTATTTGTGTTCAACATGTAAGAAGTAGAAAGTACAGGTATTTGTGTTCAACATGTAAGAAGTAGAAAGTACAGGTATTTGGGTTCAACATGTGAGAAGTAGAAAGTACAGGTATTTGAGTTCAACATGTAAGAAGTAGAAAGTACAGGTATTTGAGTTCAACATGTAAGAAGTAGAAAGTACAGGTATTTGAGTTCAACATGTAAGAAGTAGAAAGTACAGGTATTTGAGTTCAACATGTAGAAGTAGAAAGTACAGGTATTTGAGTTCAACATGTAAGAAGTAGAAAGTACAGGTATTTGTGTTCAACATGTAAGAAGTAGAAAGTAAAAAGTCGTCAGAAAAACAATTAGTGGAGTAAAGTACTGATACCAGAGAAATAAGTACAGTAACAAAGTAGTTGTACTGTGTGTGTGAGGAGTCGGGGTGCATTTTGTACCGTTTGGAGTGTATTGAAGGAGGGGTGAGCTGATGACGTAGAGAAGGGAGTTGCAGTAGTCAAGGGGGAGGAAATGAAAGCATGGATAAGTCGCTCAGCTTTCATTTTGACATTCTGTTCTATTTGATTCAGTTTTAGATGTGCAAAGTTCACTTATTTACTTTTTGGCATATTGTCTCTCTTGCACTATTTTGACTTTTCCCTTTAAGTATATTGTGTATTGCTTTGTTTCATTGCCAAACGACTCAGTATCTGTTGTTCATGTGACAATAACGCCTTGAAATCCTTGTGTCTTGAATCTTCGATGCGCTAATCAGACCCCATGTGGCTCCCAAAGCTCAGTGGACATAATTAAAGTCACAATCAGCAGCTGAGGTACGAGGAGAAAGATTGATCCACCTTAAAACTCAAAGAGACTTGAACAGAAAGTCTATTAATTTATAATCAAATACTGTAGGTGGTCAAATAAAGAATTTATTTCATATTTTTCCCTGTTTTTATTGCTTTTTCTTCTGTATTAAAACGAGGTTAAGTGTGTGGGAGGAGGTTTTACTTCATTTGTATTGTGTATTGCTGAAATACTGTCTGTAGAAGCACCTCATTGTGTGTGCACTAAGGAAACAGTGTTGAAAACATAAAGCAGGTAGTATATAACCTAATACTAGTCCCATTAAAAAGCCGCAAAAACACAAATATATTTTTGGTGTTTCTTTGAATGCTTTTGACTCCTCTGTTATCTTAAAGGGGACCTATCATGCAAAATGCACTTGTTGATGTCTTTTATACATAAAGATGTGTCCCCGGTGAGTCAAGGAACTCACGCAGCGTCAGAAAATAAAACCCTCTCTCTTTTCCTCCGTACCCACATCTCTAAAAACGGGGAACAACGGATCTGATCCAGATTTGCGTCCGATATGACGTAATATCTGAAATGTGGACCCACGGCCCAATCAGAAACGTTGCTATCAGAAACAATGCCCGACTGTTTTGGACGTAATATGGTCGGTGTTTACATTAGCATCGCTAACACTCAGAGCTAACCTGTACTGGAGAGCATGTGTGTGAAGAAGCAGGAAGTAGAAAGGAACTCACCTTGTGGTGTAACCGGCAAGAGAGAAAGCCTTTGAGCTCCAGACTGTTCCAGAGAGAATCCTTGATGATCCATGATATGGAGTTTCATCACGGCAGCATTTAGTTTAGACGGTAGCTGCCAGGTCCCGCATGAGCTCAGACCCCTCCTCTTTATTTTAAAGCTTTATCCCCAAAATCAGCACTTTTGAAACAGGAAGTGAAATAGAGGGATATGAGGCATGGCTAGAATGGGTGATCTGTTTGGTATTTTGAGCAAAATACTTCACAGACATATTTTGTATATGGCCCGACAATATATTTTTCCAATATAGCATAATAGGTCCACTTTAACGGAAGAAAACAGCTCATAAATCTATTTTCCTTAACTGAGTCAACATTTTAAGGACATAAAAACATAACGAAATTAAGTCCAAATTAGGAAAATACCAAATCTACCCCTCAAGCACTCTGCTAGGATACAACATCTGTATTTGCACTGCAGCATTTAAGACAAACTTCAAGCCTTTTATACTATATATACTAATATAACTAATATATACTTTTATATATTTTTATATATATGAGACCTATGCTATTGTAGAGCTGCTCGATTATGGCAAAAATCATAATCTCGATTATTTGGGTCAATAATTGATATCACGATTATTAAAAACGATTATCCATTTACTTTGAAAACATCAATTTATTGGAGAACAAACATTTGAACAGTATGTTTTTAACGGTTGATTAAAAGAATAATCGTTTTATTTCAATTACGTTGTTTTCGTAATCGTTGCAAGCCATAATCGTAATTGCGATTAAAATACGATTAATTGAGCAGCCCTATGCTATTGCCTAAAATTAGCATGATAGGTCCACTTTAAATAATAAAATGCAACAACATATTTCGTTGCCTTTTTCTCTGTATCTGGGCGTGGTTCAATTTGCATGATGTCAATAAGTATCTGCATATCTGGAATGTACAGGCACACTCATAAAGGGCTAAAGAAGCTGTTTAGTCTTTCATAGGGTGTACTGTAGAACTTCATATTTCTGCATTTTTACGTAAAAAGGCAGCCATTTTTCCAACAGGTTAATGTCTGTATTGCATGATGTTGGGATGCAAAGTGACTGGATATCTCCCCCCCTCCCCAGGTGATGCAGCACCCCCCAGAGGGAGGCCAGGTCCTCCCGCTCTGCTCCCATCAGAAGGAGCTCCAGGGGAAGGTGGCGGAGATCTGGATCTTCTCTCTGAGCAGCCAGCCCATCGACCACGAGGAGGCGGCGCTCAGCGAGGGGCCCAAGATCAAATGCTCCGGTACTCTTAGTCTCCCATAAGTGTCCTTTTCATCATGCACTTTTAAAGGTCACCTATTGTGCAAAATCCACTTGTTCATGTCTCTTCTACATCAACATGTGTCCCCTCTTCTTAATGTCTCTTCTACATCAACATGTGTCCCCTCTTCTTCATGTCTCTTCTACATCAACATGTGTCCCCTCTTCTTCATGTCTCTTCTACATCAACATGTGTCCCCTCTTCTTCATGTCTCTTCTACATCAACATGTGTCCCCTCTTCTTCATGTCTCTTCTACATCAACATGTGTCCCCTCTTCTTCATGTCTCTTCTACATCAACATGTGTCCCCTCTTCTTCATGTCTCTTCTACATCAACATGTGTCCCCTCTTCTTCATGTCTCTTCTACATCAACATGTGTCCCCTCTTCTTCATGTCTCTTCTACATCAACATGTGTCCCCTCTTCTTCATGCCTCTGCTACATCAACATGTGTCCCCTCTTCTTCATGCCTCTTCTACATCAACATGTGTCCCCTCTTCTTCATGTCTCTTCTACATCAACATGTGTCCCCTCTTCTTCATGTCTCTTCTACATCAACATGTGTCCCCTCTTCTTCATGTCTCTTCTACATCAACATGTGTCCCCTCTTCTTCATGTCTCTTCTACATCAACATGTGTCCCCTCTTCCTCATGTCTCTTCTACATCAGCATGTGTCCCCTCTTCTTCATGTCTCTTCTACATCAACATGTGTCCCCTCTTCTTCATGTCTCTTCTACATCAACATGTGTCCCCTCTTCTTCATCTCTCTTCTACATCAACATGTGTCCCCTCTTCTTCATGTCTCTTCTACATCAACATGTGTCCCCTCTTCTTCATGTCTCTTCTACATCAACATGTGTCCCCTCTTCTTCATGTCTCTTCTACATCAACATGTGTCCCCTCTTCTTCATGTCTCTTCTACATCAACATGTGTCCCCTCTTCTTCATGTCTCTTCTACATCAACATGTGTCCCCTCTTCTTCATGTCTCTTCTACATCAACATGTGTCCCCTCTTCTTCATGTCTCTTCTACATCAACATGTGTCCCCTCTTCTTCATGTCTCTTCTTCATCAACATGTGTCCCCTCTGTGGAAAGAGACTCTGAAAGTCTCAGGAACAAAGATTTTCTCTCTTTTTGATCCATTTCTATAAAAACCTGTCTGAAAATGAGCTGATCAGATTTTGGCCACTTTATGATGTCATAACGATGTGTTGTCTTGAGTAACCATTAGCCAATCAGCAACCAAGGTAACCCCCCCCCCCCTTATCACCTGAATCTCCTCTAGAGCTCCATTGAGTTCTTTGTAACCAAATGTCTCTCAGAGGGGCGTGGGGAGGGGCTCCTTGTTTTCATCTAAAGTAACAGACAGAGAATCAGCACTTTGGAAACAGAGCTGAAACAGAGGGGATTATGGGTAATGCTACAATGATCTGTCTCATATGATCTGAGACATATTTGTATATATATCTAAGACCTGTAATATATTGATGACGAATAATAGGGAACCTTTAAGAGAAATTAAAGTATGTATAATGGCGTGTTCTTCTTCCTGTCCTCCTCCTCTTCAGATAACTACTCAGAGGAAGAGTACGAGAGCTTCTCCTCGGAGCAGGAGGCCAGCGACGACGCCGTGCAGGGACAGGTGAGTCCGAACAAAACACCTTAACTTAAGACTCACCTTTAAGTGCGGGTTAAATCTTCCTTAAGGTGAAATCAGTGGCACCAAAACATCCTTAAGTAATTGAAACAAACAAGCAACTTAAAGGGGACCTATCATGCAAAATAAACTTTGTGATGTCTTTTATACATAAGTATGTGTCCCCGGTGTGTCGGGGAACTCACGCAGCCTCCGTACCCACATCTTTTAAAAACGGGGAACAACGAGCGGATACAGATTTCCATCCGCTGTGACGGCGGCGGACCCACAGAGAGTTGCTATCAGAAACAATGCCTGACGTGTTTTGGACGTAATCTCGTCTTTGTTTACATTAGCAAGCCTCGCTAACACTCAGAGCTAACCTGTACTGGAGAGTGTTTAAAAAGCAGGAAATTAAAAAGGAACTCACCTTGTGGTAAACCTGCAAGAGAAAAAGCCTTTGAGCTCCATACTGCTTCAGAAATAATCCTTGATGTGGTTTAGAACAGGATGGCGTTTTATCACAGCAGAATTTAACTTTATCTCCGGTAGAATTCTGATCAGGCATTAGCTCCGCCTCCTCTTCTTTTTTTTTTTCAAGCTAAGGACCCAAAATCCACGTTTCTCTAACAGGGCTTCAAAAGAGGGGTATGAGCAGAATGAGGCACGGCTACAACGGGTGACATGTTTGGTTTTTGAAGCAAAACACTTCACAGACATGTTTTGTATAGGTATGGCCCTACAATATATTTTTATTTTTCCAATATAGTATATAGGTCCACTTTAAGGGGAGAAAACAGCTCTCATCAATCTATTTAACTTAACTGAGTCAACATTTTAAGGACATAAAAACATAACGAAATTAAGTCCAAATTAGGAAAATACCAAATCTACTCTTCAAGCAAATCTGCATTTAAGACAAACTTCAAGCCGTCATCAGCCTTTATGAATGCTTGTTGTTTGTATGTTGTCTCCTCCTGAATGTTCTACGTCTCTTGATGGTTTTTTGTATTTTTGATGGCACCTTAAAAAAAGGAGTAGCTCTACTCATCTCGACACCAGGTTGAGAATCAATAATCAGGTACTAATGTATTCTTGCAAGAAGGAGCACACACACACACGGTATGTTGCTCACCGGAGCAGCAAAAAACATCAGGCGTACGGAGTCCAAAACACGGAGATAACAACAAAGTCGTAAATCGAGGTGGCGCTAATATCATCCGCGGGTGTCGGGGTCATCTGCGACGTCTTCTGGAAAGAGTCGCGTTCTTCCTTCGCGCCTCATAGCAATGAGATATCTAGGAGACAACAAGTCTGTCTCCTCCATAAATATCAACAACCTGAAATGCCCTGCCTCCTCCTATCACAGCAAGACGCAGCTGCAAGGTCGTGCACAGTTCAGAGTCACACATAGTATCAGTGCATTAACACAAACCCGTTAAGTGGAGACAACAGTATTTCTCCAACAGTACCTGTATAATGACAATAAAGGATTCTATGATATTCTATTCATGAGAGGCTGTGTTGAAACGTGTTGTTTCAGGATCTGGAGGATGACGAGTACGACGTGAGGAAGCCGAAGAAGCAGAGGAGGTCCATCGTGAGGACGACGTCCATCACCAGAGTAAGAGACCAAGATAGAGTCTAAAGAAATAGAAACGTGAGCTTTAATGAGACAGTTGTCGTGTGTTGTTGTATGTGAATAAATGGTAAATGGACTGTACTTATATAGCGCTTTATCCAGTCTTTAAGACCCCTCAAAGCGCTTTACAGACTACATGTCATTCACCCATTCATACAGAGCAGTGTACCTTCCTCTCTAGGACCTAACATTCACACACCGCTGGCCATCGGGAGCAACTCACGGTTAAGTGTCTCGCCCAAGGATACATCGACATGTTGACTGCACGGGCTGGGATCGAACCCACAACCTTCTGGTTGAAAGACGACCGCACCCACGCAGCCACAGTCGCCCTTAACATGAATAGCATGGTTTTATCGAGTAGAAGGAGAACCCTCAGAAAGCAGATGATGTTTCTGATTATTGACTCACATGAGCACACGCAGGGAAATCAATACAGGCTTCTGCTGCCGGTAACATCTGCAGCTGTGTGTAGCTGAGCTCTGTAGTAAATTATAATACGCTCACACTCACTTAACTGTGCGTGTGTGTGTGTGTGTGTGTGTGTGTGTGTGTGTGTGTGTGTGTGTGTGTGTGTGTGTGTGTGTTTTAGCAGCAGAACTTCAAGCAGAGAGTCGTCGCCCTGCTGAAGCGCTTCAGAGTCTCAGAAGAGGTGAGTGTTTCTGCGTTCAGATCTTTTACTGAGATAAATACCGGCGCCTACCTCAAAGTGTTCACGGTGTTTTACAGCAGGTTTTTTTTATAATAGGAAAATGCATATGTTTGGGAAGTAGTGAGCCAACGACTGGATAAATGCACAGTTGCAGCGACACGTCCATAACCCAATGGACCTTATCAGGGGCGTCGCCTGGACCTGGATGCATTCGGGGCTCAGCCCACAGTGGCGGCGGCCCGTGGCGCTACAGTGGAATGTTCTACTGCAACACTCCCCACGCGCACACACACACAGTGCACCCACGACTGTTACAATGACGGCTCGATAATCAGCTCACGGCAATAGGCAGGGGTAAAGTGCTATTTTTTACGAGTGGAGGGCGGTCCTCACCTCCTCTAGGGAGGTCTGGGGGCAAGCTCCCCCCTTTGAGAGCAACATTAAGAGATCTATGGATACCTCTCTCAGCACCCAGATGAAACACAACTGTAAGCAGATGTTCTTTTTCTTTATGGATATTTTACAAATCACTCCCCTTTCAAACTGTATTCTTGTTTTACTGCCATATAGTATTTCATAACTGTTTTTCCTTTATTCTCTTATTTGTTTTATAACTATAGTGATCATATGAAGGTGTGCTGCGGAAATAATCTTTTGAATAATTTGTGACCAAACCGTTTGAGACCCACTGGGATACTTAGACTAAAGTTAACTATCTAAACACTCAGAGAGTCCTTTAGCTCACCTGAGCCTCTCAGTCTGAGAGGAGAGCTCTCCTCCAGCTTGTTGTGGAACCAACAGCTCCGTATGTCCGTTAAGGCCCTGACACACCAACCCGATTTTGGGAGTCAGAGGCCGTCAGAGGCTGTCGGGCATTCGCGGCGCCGTAGTCAGGTTGGTGTGACCCGCACCGTCGACCGTGACACGCCTTATTTGGACTGCCAGACCCGATGCATGGCCGATTCAACATGTTGAATCGGCCATGCATCGGGTCTGGCAGTCGGACCAAATAATCACTCTGATTGGCTGTTCAGCTAGCAAATCAGTGCATGAGAAGCGAAGCGGAAGTGAGGGACGTAAACAAACGATTTAAGAAGGCACACACAGACTGCTATTCATTTTCATCTCATCATGGCGATCTGGAATGATGCAAACGAAGACCTGCTCATCACCTTGATCCAGGAGAGGCCAGCTCTGTATGATATTACGGAGAAAAGATACTCTTCTTCTTCTCTGTCTTCCGGTTGTTGCCTCTTTTGAATGACGAATACACACTACCGCCGCCTGCTGGTAAGGAGAGTTATTGCCACTCACGCACTGAAGTCGGTGCGGTGTGTTCCCGTGCGACACATGGCCAAACCGCAGGAGAACACGGCCAGGCAACAGCCGACTTCAGCGTCGGCTAGTCCTCTGGTGACTGCTTGGTGTGTCAGGGCCTTTAGTGAAGCTAGCTAACCAGATGCTAACAACACGGTCCCTGCTGCTGGCACCAGTCCCTCTCTCTCCCTCTCTCTCCCTCTCCCTCTCTCTCTATCACACTGAGGCCCATTCCCAAACCACATCCTAACCCTACACCCAGGGCTGCCCCTGGCCAACTTGGGGCCCCAAGCGACATTGTGAGATGAGGCCCCCCCCCCCACCACCCAACCGACAGGAGTGAAAAAAAATGTTTTGGAAACAAAGTAAACTACTTTGCAAATATAATTTCTGTTTATTATTATTATCAACACAGTTACTTTTTTATACAGTGAGGTAAATGGTAAATGTGCATGTATGTCGTTCAGTATGCGTTTACAGGTGAATACGTCTGCATTTCCTGCCAAATACTAGCCTCAAAAAGATTAAAATATAATTAATGCAAATACACTACTTCTACTAATAATAATAATAATCAATTCAATAATATAAATACTATATTATTTTATTATAATATAGTTGTAATATAGTCGAGACAAAACATGCTCAAAAACTGACATTTCTTAAATCTGTATTCAAATGTAGTTCCCTCTGTCAGCAATGTATCAACACACACATTGCTATCAGTATTTCTCTGTGTTGTGGTTGACATGACGATGACTGTTAGGAGTTAAGGGGAGAGGCTGAGCATCACCACGAAATGTGCAAATTGACATAAAAATGAATAAAAGGCGACAGCCATATGCCATACATTGTTGCATACATTCACAGTAAATATGTATTCAGTATGATAGCTGTCTAACAGAAGTTCAATTAATTTCTCACTTATTCTGACAATGTACTTAACCCCAAATAAAAGAACCCAATAAAAAGAGTTGTTAAATAATAGTGAAGTTTTATTTTTGAGCTTTGCTAAAAGCCACTGTGTCAAGTGTCCTACTTGGGTTGCCGTCCGGATTTGTCCAATATGGTGTATAATCATCATAACATGCGCAGTAGATTGGGTAGTGACAGCCACACACACACACACACACACACACACACACACACACACACACACACACACACACACACACACACACACACACACACACACACACACACACACACACACACACACACACACACACACACACACACACACACACACACACACACACACACACACACACACACACACACACACACACACACACACACACACACACACACACACACACACACACACACACACACACACAGAGCCGAGTGAATGACACAAGCACACGTTTATTTCCATGCAACTCTCTGATTGGTCTGGTGTCTTGCCTCTGTTGCATTCACTGAACACGGGAAATTACAGTCCTTCCGTCCTCTCTTGTGTCATGGTGAGGTTCACGTAAAGCACGGTTAATGTACTATATAATTGAGGGAGAATTGTCCGGGGCTACAGGCGACGCCACTGGACCTTATTAAAGCTGTAAATAACTCTTTGTGTGCTATCAACTCCTTTGCATAGGATTCAAATTAAATCCACGTTTTATCACCAAACACAGCACTGCCCCCACACTGACATTAGGTCTCTGCATTTACAGCATCATGTAATAGGAGCAGCCGCTATTCTACAGCAATGGGGAGCAGTGTGAGGGATAGGTGCCATTCTTAAAGTCACCTCTGCATTGCAAGGAAGAAGAAAGTAGCATGAACTTAAAAAAGTACTCAAGTGAAAGTTACTTTTTACTACTGCTTGTGTTGCTCTTCAAGTTTAGATCCCTAACAGTGTTTTGTGTGTGTGTGTGTGTGTGTGTGTGTGTGTGTGTGTGTGTGTGTGTGTGTGTGTGTGTGTGTGTGTGTGTGTGTGTGTGTGTGTGTGTGTGTGTGTGTGTGTGTGTGTGTGTGTGTGTGTGTGTGTGTGTGTGTGTGTGTGTGTGTGTGTGTGTGTGTGTGTGTGTGTGTGTGTGTGTGTGTGTGTGTGCAGGTGCTGGACTCGGAGCAGGACCCTGCAGAGCCCCCCCCCGAGGTGGAGGAGGAGGATCTGGATCTGGACAGCGTGGAGTTTGAGAACCCGAGCGACAGCGGGCCGGAGCTGGACGACGACGACAGCGTCCTGAGCACGCCCAAACCCAAACTCAAGTGTGTGTTCATCTGTGTGTGTTTGAACATACCTGAATGTGGTGTTTCTGTGTTGGTCCCTGAAGGCAGCATCTCCCTGGTTGTGATTTTGGATTGTCAGAAATAATCTCTGTGTCCAACAAACGTTTATGATAGCCTTACACGTTTTGTTCAGCAGGATAATCTCCACATATTAACACCACTTTACGATTTTTAAAGCCAAAAGCTAACGTTAGGCTATAAAGGAACAGCACGGTCACATGACTTCACGTCACCACCGCTAAGCTAAAGGTGGCTAATGTTGGGCTATAAAGGAACTACAGCACGGTCACATGACTTCACGTCACCACCGCTAAGCTAAAGGAGGCTAATGTTGGGCTATAAAGGAACTACAGCACGGTCACATGACTTCACGTCACCACCGCTAAGCTAAAGGTGGCTAATGTTGGGCTATAAAGGAACTACAGCACGGTCACATGACTTCACGTCACCACCGCTAAGCTAAAGGAGGCTAATGTTGGGCTATAAAGGAACTACAGCACGGTCACATGACTTCACGTCACCACCGCTAAGCTAAAGGTGGCTAATGTTGGGCTATAAAGGAACTACAGCACGGTCACATGACTTCACGTCACCACCGCTAAGCTAAAGGTGGCTAATGTTGGGCTATAAAGGAACTACAGCACGGTCACATGACTTCACGTCACAACCGCTAAGCTAAAGGTGGCTAATGTTGGGCTATAAAGGAACTACAGCACGGTCACATGACTTCACGTCACAACCGCTAAGCTAAAGGTGGCTAATGTTGGGCTATAAAGGAACTACAGCACAAAATGCTGAGTCATATCAGGGTTTAGGAATCATTCCAGTACACAGAACTTCAGGAATGAGGAATGAGGAACGATTCAGACTCAGAAGAGCATTCATGTTGATTTAAAGTAATTTATTTTCTGTTTTCTTGTGTTTCAGGCCATATTTCGAGGGTGTTTCTCTCTCCAGCTCTCAGACGGAGATCGGCAGCCTCCACAGCGTCCGAAGCCACCGAGAGCCCCCGAGCCCGGTGAGAAACCACTGCTCTTAATACAACTTTTTCAAGGGACATTAATGAAAAACTCACTTTGTCATTGCTTGTGTATAAAGCATTTGTATATGTGGAGTCCCTACCAACACATACTTTATGCAGGCTATAGTCTGCTCTGACAGCTTGAGATCTACCCCCTTTTGTTGGGAGGGGGGCGTAAAGACGCAAACATTTCGCCTTTTAGACGGACAGTATGAGACAAATAATATTTAAACATGTTCCAGTTGGCTCTGTTGTGATTGGTCAACAGTTTAGAGATGTCCCGCCCCTTAGCATAGAACGTACAATCCGTTGGAGCTCTATGGCCATTATTATTTTAGCCTTTGCAAACCATTGACATGCACAAAAACGTACAGAACACACTACAGGTGAGGTAGAATCCTTGAAATCAGAATAGGGCCCCTTTAATAAGACAGTGATAAAGTGTAACCAGTGTAAAGTCAGATTTTCCCACCATTTATCACCTGATAACGTCTATTAGTGGAACCTCAAGGCTTCTGCTGCACAGGAATCTATCACGAGGTTTTAAATAAACAAACTCTTTACTTGTTCTGTGAAATTAAAACTTCTGGTTTATTATATTTCCCACCGTGTGGTTGCAGATTGACCCAGATAAAACAAAGAGTGCCGGGCTCAAATTTCCAGATGACGCCGTGTCGGATATCGTCTCCTTTGTGAGTATATTAACTCTTCAAACTCAAGACCATTATTCTTGTCATGTAAGTTAATATATAACGGGAAAACATGTGAAAATAAGCACTTTTTAGCATTTAAAACTGCAGAAATTCAGTCACATACAGAAAGAAGACCCTATTGAGCCGTTAATAGTTAAGTCTGCAGTCATTAATGACATTTAAGGTGTGTGGCGCAGTGGGTTGTGCGCTGGTGTCCGGATCAGGGGGGCACAGGTTCAAACCCCACTGCAGTCAGCATGTCGTTGTGTCCGTGAGACACTTCACCCCAAATTGCTCCTGTAGGGATTGCCCACAGTGTTGAGTATGTAAGTCGCTTTGGATAAAAGCGTCTAACATGTAATGTAATGAAAAAGTAATATTTACATTAATTATGTTTCCTGTAGATATTTAATTGCTCTTTTCACTGCACTGTTAGTGTACAGTTTTATAATTATGCTGCTGTGTTTATTGTATTTTTGTAACTCTGGCACAACAATTTCCTTCGGGATAAATAAAGTCCTATCTTATCTTATCTAAAAATCATCTCTTTTTCTCCATGTTTCCCCTCAGGATGAGCCGGAGGCGGTGACCCCCACCACGGAGCTGGAGATGGACAACATGGACACGTTTCTGGAGAGACTTCCTCCCATCGGCAAGATGACGAAGACAGAGTCTCTAATAATCTCCTCAAACAGGTAACATACATATATAACTATAACACAGTATATAACATGCTTATTAACAACATTTAAAGATGGTACATTTACATTTAAATGACATATACTGTATATATATGAAACATTTTCAATTCAGGTTTTTTATTCAATAAATAAATGCAATTTAAAGATGAGAAATAGGAAATAAATGTGTCAACATAAGTGTATGTATATTATTATTATTATTATATATCTACATGTTGTTTTCTAAATCACAATGTATGTGTTAAATGTTGTTGTTGTTGTTGTTGTTTTTGTTTCCAGGCAGGAACCGAAGTTGGCGGGGCGTCGCGGTCGGAGTACGTCACTGAAGGAGCGCCAGCCGAGCCGACCGCAGAACGAGAGAGCGAACAGTCTGGACAACGAGCGGTCGCTGGACACACGCTGCCACCTGCAGGTCGGAGTCAGAACAGAATCACCTTCATTATTCCCACTGCGGGGAAATGTGGATTTGTTAAAGCAGGAAAGAAAAGAGCCAAAGACAGCTTAATGTTACGTAGCAGCATGCAAGCATCTATGCATTACATGAATGCACACAATGTGCAACAATATCTGTGTTCTTTTTTTTTTATTACTGCGGATTATTATTCCATATTGTATTCCTTTTTATTCCATCCCATTGCAATGAAAATACTGTTATATTTTACTATATTTTTTATTATTCTTAATATTTGTTCTAGTTCTCTACCTGTGTTTTTAATTATTGTTTTACTTTTATGTATGCCCCACGACCCCAAGTCAAATTCCTCGTACGTGTAAACCTACCAGGTAATAAACCTGTTTCTGCTTCTGATTCTGATGCATACAAATAATTAAAGAAAATTACACAATTTACAAAATACACATCCTGTAACAGTTCTGAAGATTTAGCAGCTAGGTATATATTGCACAGTTATTAACGGCGTATATATATGCACATAGTTTGTATTTAACAACAAGAGGTGTTATAGTCTGTGTCGGAGGACACAACTGCATGGACATATTTAAACAGAACATGTCAGTAAATATAATAATAAAATAAAAAGACTTGTGTTAATGTCAGTAATGAAGTCAGGGGTTCCCTTGTGGTACCTGTTAGTTACGGGTTGTTTCCCCTCCGTAGATTCCCAGGAAGACGGTGTACGATCAGCTGAATCACATCCTGGTCTCTGATAACCAGCTCCCCGACAGCATCATCCTCATCAACACCTCCGACTGGCAGGGCCAGGTGAGGAAAACAAGCACCACCTACGTCTCAATGCTGGCGTTATTAAATGTTCTTCTTAACACGATGGATACATATTAAAATTGTTACTTGAAATGATATTGTATATACTATACATTTTTTAAGTAACAAGGATAATTAAATATTTATGTTTGAATGGAGAGGCTATAGAGATATTTTTTTAATTAGGTTTTTAATAGATTTTTTCAAATTATTATAATATTTTTTTGTGTATTTTTAAAAATAAATTGACTTGTACTCTTTTGTTAATTTGTTATGAATTATTATAATTTTTAATATATAAAAATATATATATAATACTTTTTTTTTAAAGGCTTCTGAAAAATGTGGAAGAATAAGTGTGAATACATATATATATTTATAAATATGAAAGGGTAAATTAATGAACGGAGTGGAATATGAATGTATAGTCTCTTAAAATGTATATTTTTATATTTTTTTGTACTTTACTTTATTTAGTTTTGTCTTTTACGTTTAACATTTAAACATTGAAGGTGATAACATGTCTTCCTGTCAATCTAAGTAAAACCAAATAAAAAAATATATAGTTTTTTTTTTTTTAGAAAGCATAAAGAATTTATGATTAAAGGATCGCTGGAAATCATTGATTTAACAAATACATGTATGAGCTGGAAATGCTTTTCACACCTTCTTTTTGTTATTTTCTCATCTGTTTCTCCCCCCCCTTCTCCCCCCCTTTCTCCCCCTCTTTCTCCCCCCCCCTCCTCCCAGTATCTGTCCGACCTGCTGCAGAACCAGCAGCTCCCGGTGGTCTGCACCTGCACCACGGCCGACATCCAGGCCGCCTTAAACACCATCGTGTCCCGCATCCAGAGATTGTGAGTCAGCCTCTCACTCAGATCTTTAGGTATTGTTTGTGAGAGTTGAACTTATTATTCCTGTTCTCCTCTCGTAGTCGTACTGTAACTCTAGACGCCGGTCCCCATAAAGATCAGGGGTGCTTCAACATCTCCCCACAAATAGCCATGGACACACACCTCCCAAATAAGATATGACCCAATAAAGGAAATGTGTGTTTGACTCAGTGAGCCATTATCACATTAAGTGTTTTAGAAGAAGTTTACTCAAACAATATTGAATTAACGCTCTGCATGCTTGAACGTGAACCGAAGCATGTAAGACAGGGGTGTCCAAACTACGGTCCGGGGGCAAAATGCGGCCCGCAGACCATTTTGAATCTGAGACTTCTGTTGTAAGGAATGAGCTACCAACAACATAATGGAAACCCTATGTAGAGCTGGGATGTACGCTGATTAAGCATAATTTACTTACATTTGATTGATTTTGCCGACTTATAAGTTATGACGCAATATGCCTCACCTGTAGTGAGTGGCCCAACCCTTCGTATATTTTTCTGTGTGTGGCCCTCGGTGAAAAAGGTTTGGACACCCCTGATGTAAGACAACCAATTGCATCTGTTATAGAAATGGATTTGTGTTTGGAGGAAGAAAGCAATGTGATGCAGAGCTCAGTAGACCAATAAAATCCCAAACATTAATAAGGTACAAAGCGAGTTTCTCACCTCTGTGTTGATAGAGGACCTTTAATAAGTGCACGGTAGTGATGTGTCGGTCGCGAACGAGCCGATTCTTTGGAACGGCTCTTTGGTATGAACGAGGGGAACCGAGTCGTACTTGGTGAGAGCCGTTCTTGTTATCGTTCAATCGTTGGTCCGCACTGCCTGCCAAAATCCACTCGCCTTTTAAAAAGCTTGATTTTGTTCCCCAAACGTATTCTGTGAAGACCCGCCCCTACTCTGATTGGTAGGTTTCAGCACGAGGAGAGAGATGGGGTGGGTCTTAAGGGAATACGCGCGAGAGAGAAGTCATAACAGGACAGTTAGACCAGGGGTTCCCAACCTTTATTGTGCCAAGGACCGGCAGATACATTAAAAAAAAATCGCAGACCGGTTGTCAATTTTAACTGAATTTAATATTTACTCACCACCAGCAGCAACAGAGGCTAATTGTATGTAACAGCCTGAAGAAATACTAGAACAATATGCATCCAAAACATATTAACAACGTTTAAAAAAGAACCGGTGTCGTTTTTTGGTTTTTCGGAAAACCAGAAAACCGACGTTATTCAGTTTTTAAAACCAAAACGAGAAAACAGATAAATCAACGTTTTGGTTTTGTTTGTATGATTTACGGATAATCCAGTGAATTCTGGGAAAACGAGGAGAAGGCGCCTTATGAAGGAGATGTCCGGTCGCCTGTGTGTGTGCGCGTGTGTGTGTGTGTGCGTGTGTGTCACTGGCATTTGTTTTCAGAAGATATTATGATAGTGACGTTCGTTCCGATGCACTCCGACAGCATTTAGCACTACATCGAGATTAAGATTAAACTAATTTATTTTGGGAACACCCGCATATAGGCTACCTATGGAGTTAGCCAGATGTGTGTAAATTACTGTTCATGGTCATTTGAAAACAAATGCCGGTGTCGGACAGACACAAACACACCGAACGTACATCATGCGCCTTGGTGACTGGACATCTCCTTCATAAAACGAATAAAAGGGGCAGTAATCGGGCAGTTCGATGTGTGTAGAGATGTGTGTAGAGGTGTGTGTGTGTGTGTGTGTGTGTGTGTGTGTGTGTGTGTGTGTGTGTGTGTGTGTGTGTGTGTGTGTGTGTGTGTGTGTGTGTGTGTGTGTGTGTGTGTGTGTGTGTGTGTGTGTGTGTGTGTGTGTGTGTGTGTGTGTGTGTGTGTGTGTGTGTGTGTGTGTGTGTGTGTGTGTGTGTGTGTGTGTGTGTGGTTAACACGTAGCAGCCTGCAGTCACTCGCTGTTCTGATGAAGGTAAACACAGCGAAGGCGGTGCGTAAAAAGGCACTGCTCTCGGCGCGCTGGTGCTGCACTTCTCAGAGGCGGAGTCCACGTCCCGCTGCCTCCTGATGCTGCCTGCAGCCATTTCATGAAGTGAAGGAGGTGATCCTTCTATAAAACAGCTGCGGGCAGCAGATACCGCGAGAGTCCCGGACATGAATTCATAGATCAAAGCAGACCGGTTTACTCTCCTGTTTTGCCAATCCGGTGCTTAAACAGATAGCTCTACACCCCTGGCCGACATGTCCTTAAAATGAAGTCCGAGTTTGAAATATATCTCAAATAATGTATGCACTGCCATTTCCCCACATTAACATAAGAGTCTGCAATTAAACGGTTGTCTCCTGTACTCCTCTTCCTACTTGGCACCGGTAACTTTCTCGTGTGCACGAGAGGCTGAGACCAGGCAGAGAGGCCGAATCCCTCGGAACATCATAAAAGCCATTTTCCACCTTCACTGGCTCCCGGTCAAGTCACGCATCCAGTACAAACTCCTCCTGCTAACCTACAAATCTCTCCACTCCCTAGCCCCTCCATACATCTCTGACCTCCTTCAGCCCTACACCCCCTCTCGTCACCTGCGGTCCTCTGACAAAGGGCTGCTCTCCATCCAGCGCTCCAAGCTGAAAACATTTGGCAACAGAGCCTTCAGTGTCGCAGCCCCCACCCTCTGGAATTCTCTGCCCTCTGCAATCAGGAATGCAGACACTCTGGACACCTTCAAAAAACACCTCAAACACCATCTGTTCACTCAGGCCTTTGGCCTCAACTAAATTATAGTCACTTATTTCCTGCTATTGCTCTGTATGTTTATTATTACCTTTTGTTTTGTTACTTCCCATTGTAAAGCGTCCTTGGGTTTCGTGAAAGGCGCTATATAAATTGAAATTATTATTATTATTATTATTTTCAACGGTTTTCTGGTGAAAGATTAACTAGGCTACTGGATGAAATAATATGACTGGTAGGCTATAGGTGTGAAAATTAAACACTTTTTAAAAAAAAATATTATGATCAAATATTTTTGATATATTTATAATTCTGCAAATATTACGATAAACTCACAGCTCACAGTAACACCTCCGCGGCCCAGTACCGGTCCGCGGACCGGGGGTTGGGAACCCCTGAGTTAGACGACGTGTTTTTCGGATGGAAAATGAGCCAAACGCGAAAACGCAGCAGCATTTGGATGCACTTCAACCAAAACCCAGGCAGCGATAAAGCGCACCATTTGTAAAGGCAAAATATCCTTTAAAGCAGGGTCAACAAATAATCTCCATCGCCACTTAAAAACACAGTCGGCCTGTCTAATATTAAGAGTTACGTGCATTTAATTCAAGGCAAGGCAGAGGGTAAATTCAAAGTAGTACATTCACTGACATGAATGACATGGATATGGCGCCACCTTGTGTCATGTTTACGATGCAGAGTATTGACATTAGGTCTGGCAAAACAGTCAATCCTGGTGATTATTTCCCAGATAAACCTAGTAACCCCGCCCCCTTTAAAAAAACGGCTCTTTTGAACGGCTCTGTGAAAGGAACAGAACGATAATAATTCCCATCACTAGTGCACTGGCACGGGTGAGCTCCACGAGCAGCTCGAGCACATTGTTAACGTTAAGCTCATCATTCATCCTCCTCTCCTCTCGTAGTTGTAACTGTAACTCTCAGACGCCGGTCCCCATAAAGATCGCGGTGGCCGGAGCGCAGCACTACCTGAGCGCGGTGCTGAGGCTGTTCGTGGACCATCTCTCCCACAAGACCCCCGACTGGCTCGGATACATGAGGTTCCTCGTCATACCGCTGGGTGAGGAGCCAAAACACCACTTTAATGGTGTATTAACCTGTATTCAAAGGTGGTATTTATGTTCAAACAGGGATATATGATAATGGCAGGTTTACATTTTGCTAATAATAAAATGATAGTTTTGGAGAATTGTATTCATAAAGCACCTTTAAAATACTGTTTATGAACTCCTTTGATGGATAGAAAGCAGATATTAAATAACAATCTTCAGAACTGTTACAGTGTGTGTATTTTTTTAATGCATGCTTCTTAGTTAGCATTTAGCTGTCTTTAGCTCTTTTATGCTGTAAAAAATGTAAATGTCTCCTCTGTGGGACTAATAACTTTATTCTGATTCTGAACAACAGAAAGTCAAACAAAGGCAAATTAAGATAACAAATGTGGACAGAGGATGCAAAGGCAAGATGAATTGATCGATACATTTTATTTCGAACAAGTAAAATAAATAATTACAAAACTATTTTTTTTTGCAGCGCATAGTCATGTAAGAGAAATCAAAACAAAAAATGACATTTACAACAACAACAACAACAACAACAACAACAACATCATAATAAGCAACATAAACAGTCCCACATCTAGTGTTCAAAAAGGAGTGAGAAGAAGTATAATTTATTTAATCTCACCCCCTTGTCCCTAAATGATTTATTTATAATCTATAATCTGCAATAATTATCATTATTGTTAATTATTATTATTATTATTATGAATCTGCTTTACCTGTTGATTGACATATACACATATGTACACACATACATACACACACATATGCACATATACACACCTAAATACTCACACATATACACATATACAGCCTTCCGTGCAATACGAGGGGAATCGTGCAATTTAATTTATTATTTAATTATGTACATATTACCTATCATGTCTATTTTAAGTCCCATTTGTTGTTTTTATAGTGTTTTGTTGTTTTTATAGTGTCTTGTTGTTTTTATATTATCTTGTTGTTGCGTGTTGGCACCTTGAGTTTGTTGTAATTTCGTTGTACCTGTACAATGACAAAATTAAAGATCTATACATCTATACACACATAGTCAAACACCTTCCCCATCGCTGCACCTCGAGAGAATAATGTCTCTGTATTCCCTCTTGAACTGGTTAATGTCTGGACATCGCTTTGGCTCCACATTCACACTGCTCCATAGTCTCACTGAATACAAGCAACAACAACATAAACAAGACTTAAAGCAATAATTGTGCTTAATGTTGTTGTTGTTTTTACATTTTCCCTTTGCTCCTTTCATCTCCCGCTATTAACAGATTCTGAGGCTACAAGTGCTCTCAGTATTTCTCTGTCTCTAAAGCTGTTGTGTTTTTGTTTCTTCTCCTCGTTCAGGCGCTCATCCGGTCTCCAAATATCTCGGCACGATCGACTATCGATACAACAGTTTGTTTCAGGACGCGGCGTGGAGAGACCTGTTCCACAAACCAGAGGCTCCTGTTGTTGGTGGGCACTTTCATATTTCATATTGTTGATCTTTCTATGGAGTTTACAGCATCTCCAATCGGGGAAACTGGTCATTTCCAGAATGAGAACAAACATCTGAATGAATGTCTCTCCATATGTACAGTATTCAGTATGTTGCTGGTTATAACATTTGCAGTTACATTCAAATTATTCAAATGATCCTGGCAAAATCAAAGTTTTCACCAGCCAACACTTGTTCTTTAAAACTATTTTCACAGATGATGAAAAGGTCACTAAAATCTTATATTGTGTTATTTATGTATTTTTCACCGTTTAAAAAAATCCCAAATGAAGTTAGGTTACATAAGATTACTCTTTTTTTCACATGTCATAAATTGCCAAAACTGGAAAACTATTTCTCTTAGACTAAGATAATGGATCCCAAAAATACTTTTCCTCTTTGCTTCTCAGGACTTCCGTAGTAAGCAGTATATAATTAATACAAAAACAGAATCATATAAGTACATCAGGCTTCATAGAGTGCTACTCAACTGGCTTTAGATAAGCCAGCCCTTTATTAGTATATAAGTGCTTTGTTAATAGTTCTATCGCTCGAAGTGGACTCGAAAGAGATGAGTTTTCAGTCTGCGCCGGAAGGTGTGTAAGCTTTCTGCTGTCCTGATGTCAATGGGGAGCTCATTCCACCATTTTGGAGCCAGGATAGCAAACCCACGTGTTTCTGCTGATGGGAACTTGGGTCCCCCAAGTCGTGAGTCGTTTGGCTGATGCAGAGCGTAGAGCACGCGCTGGGGTGTACGGTTTAACCATGTCCTGGATGTAGGAAGGGCCAGATCCATTCGCAGCATGGTACGCAAGTACCAGTGTCTTGAAGTGGATTCTAGCAGTTACCGGAAGCCAGTGGAGGGAGCGGAGGAGCGGAGTGGTGTGGGAACATTTAGGAAGGTTGAAGACCAGACGAGCCGCTGCATTCTGGATGAGCTGCAGAGGTCGGATGGCACATGCAGGTAGACCAGCCAGGAGGGAGCTGCAGTAGTCTAGGCGTGAGATGACGAGAGCCTGGACCAGAAGCTGCGTGGCTTTCTGGGTCAGCTGGGGGCGCATCCTCCTGATGTTGTAGAGCGTGTATCTGCAGCAGCGGGTTGTAGCAGCGATGTTTGCAGTGAAGGACACGTTGTTATCTAGGGTCACACCCAGAGTCCTTGCAGTCTGGGTCGGGGAAACAACAGAGGTGCCGATGTTTATTGTCAGGTCAAGAGTGGGACAATCTTTTCCCGGAAGGAAAAGCAGTTCAGTCTAGTCAAGGTTGAGCTTGAGGTGGTGATCAGACATCCACTGAGAGATGTCAGCTAGACAGCAGAGATGCGTGCGACGACCTGGGTCTCTGAGCGGGGAGAGGACAGGATTCATTGGGTGTCGTCAGCGTAGCAGTGGTATGAAAAACCATGCGGGCTAATGACTGATCCGAGCGAGTTTGTGTACAAACAAAGTTGTTATCCTGTCAAAATCGAGTTGCACACTGGAGCTTAAAGACCTAAATAAAAGCACAACAATATATACAAAAAAACAGTCACTTCAATATCTTTGAGAATGTACATTATGAATATATATATAGATATATAATAATGTGTTCCTGGTGTAGCTCAGGAGAACCTGGACGTGGTCTCGAGGGTCACTCAATACATGGTGGGAGCCAACGGAGCCCACCAGCTGCCCATCGCTGAGGCCATGCTCACCTACAAGCAGAAGAGGTACGTTCCATCTGTTAAACCACCGTCATTCCCCTGGGAGCGTGACACACACTGATCTGACACTGACCAGCAGACTCAGACAGTTTCATCCATCAGGCCATAAGACCGTTCCACACCTGCACCTTTGAAAGAACATCCATTACATTCCTCTGTTTGCAACTCATATATATCAATACTCCAATTACTGTATCTAGACTATTCTGCACTGTATCTGTTTTATTGAGTTGCACTGTTGGAGGTTAAGATTTTCATTGTCATAACTACACTGTACACCAGGGGTTCTCAAAGTGCGGCCTGCGGGCCAATGGCGGCCCTCGGAAATGTTTCTGGCGGCCCGCGATAGTTAACGTGACACGCTGAAATGCATGCGTTATATTTTAATCCTCCATGGTTGTATCTAGTAAGAATTAGAATGGAATTTAAGAATGGTAAAACTGCGCCCCCTGGGTTGTCATTCCTAAATTATGAATGACAGCTTGTGGAAAGTTTGCTAGACTACTGGTTGCATGGCAACTAGGCATCTCGCGAGTTGCGGTAATTGGTTAGTACAATAAAGAAAGGATTTGTTTTGGAATTATTTTGTGTTCCGTTTTTTCTTGGGCGGCCCTCAATCCAATATTGGGTACCTCAATTGGCCCTCACTCATCAAAACTTTGAGAACCCCTGCTGTACACTGTATGTACGTATGACAATAAAAGCCTTGACACTTGAATCTTGTGGGGGAGGGGGACTTTAAATGGGTTTTTTAGTTGAATAATTGAATTTAGTTTTAGTGGTCTTATTTTTGCTTCTTATGCAGAGCGTCAGCTGCTTTTCCAAATGGGGTTGAAGAGATCTGGATAACTCAATGGATTGACTATATCTGTGGATATTATCTGTAAAGAGACAGAATATATAACTCATTTTGCTGACAACATGAATCGGCATTATTTTCAACAATTAACATAAATTGGTTTCTCCAATCTTTCAAACTCAACGATTAAAACAACAAATCCATCAATATTTTCTAAAAATAAAAACAGGAATAAGGAAACTTGACTCAAATAAAGGCAAATTCATGAACGAAAATTATGGAAAGTAAGGTTTTTCATTCTTGACTTTAATTCAGTTCATTCAAAATACTAAATTTAGATTAGATTCAACTTTATTGTCATTGGACACCTTTTTTAAAATGTCTTCAACCCCCTCTTGAAAAACAAAATGTTGGTAAAGGTGTCACTAATGTGTGTGTGTGTGTGTGTGCGGCGTCTGTGTGTTAAACATCATGTCTTTCCATCAGTGTGTGTGTGTGTGTGTGTGTGTGTGTGTGTGTGTGTGTGTGTGTGTGTGTGTGTGTGTGTGTGTGTGTGTGTGTGTGTGTGTGTGTGTGTGTGTGTGTGTGTGTGTGTGAGAATAACACGTTTTTGTTGTATTTTTTTCTTTTCTTTGAAGGAAAAAGAGCTTTCATTTTGATTTTGCAGTAAGGTATTGTGGTATATTGAGTTTGTTTCTCAGCCTGGTGATTCCTGTGCTTTCTGTGTGTTGGAGCCACATTTCACTTCCCTTTCTTTCTCTGGAGCCTGCCACTTTAACAGCTGCCTAAAAGTGGTTGTTTTTCATCTACAGCCTGAGCTATAACCCCTCAGATAAGATCTTCTATCTGGGCTAAAGCTCACGGTCGTAAATAACTCAAGGACACAGACACAGGATGAGATTTAGTAAACTAACCGAAGCGGCATCAGGTTTTTATTTAGACGTTTTTATAAGCCTTAACACCAGAGAGTAAAACAGAAGAGACACATTTAAAGACACAGGGCTTTTTTCCAGATTTTTGTGTGTGTGTTTAGTGACCTCTAACATGTCGTGAAAATGTCTGCTTAAAAAAACTCAATCACAGGTTTCCTTTTATTTAATCTGTGTTGATGTTCATTCTCTTTTCAACATTACGAGTGCTCTTAAAATCCATCTATCATCCATTTCTAAAACTCACCAATGCAAAGGTGCAAGTTTGCAAGAGCGATGCCAAATATTAGATATTTACATATTCGATTTGGCCAATTGCAGATGTGGACATTGGCACACACTTGATGAAGTCAAGAGAAATTATCATGTTATTGTGATGGCAGATGAAGACATATATTTCAATGCCCCCGTTGCACTTAAGATTTTGGATTTAACAAACATTTTAATCAACCGTACTTTTCGGACTATAAAGCGCACCTGTATATGAGCCGCAGCAGCTAAATTGTCCGTCTGTCTTGCTCTCGTTCTGTCTCGCGACCTGCTTTTCCGGCCTCCAGCTTTTCCTGCTGGAGCCCGCCCCTTAGAGGTGGCGGGCGCGGACCGGTCATAGAGCCCATAGAGTTAAAGGTGGTTAATTGTACCTGTACAATCCATAGATTTAGGAGGTTCCCTAGTGGCCGTTAGCTGTACAACAAAAATGGGGGAAAAAGTCGCGGTTTATAGTCCGAAAAGTACGGTAGTTGGTTTTAGAGACTCCGGTCGGTTGGACAGAGCTAGGCTAGCTGTTTCCTACTGTTTCCAGTCATTATGCTAAGCTAACTAGCTCCTTGTACAGACATGAGACGTATCCATTTTCTCGTCTATGTTTCTGGAGAAAGTCTAATTATATTCCAGATGTTTAAACTAATGAAAATGCTCTATCCGCTGAAGTTTGGTGCACATGTTGTAGATGTTTTTGTTGAAGCATCTCCATCCAATGTCTGTGTGCTCTTGTTGTTAATATGTTTGATTAGTTTCTGCTGTCATTAATTAGGGTAAATCGTGCTGATACAGTGGCAGGAGATCAGATGTGTGTGTTCCCTCGTTGGGGCTTTTTATTTCCTTCCCCACCACTGCTTCTTCTCCATCATCTGGCCCTCCATGTCTGTTTGTTATCTGTCCAGTTAGAGGTAGACACCCATGCAGAACACGCCTTATTGGGTCCTTACATTTAAGGGAATTAGCTTGAGTCATTCTAAAGGTTAATCATTTCATATATTTTTTTCTTAAAGGAGAACAATGAACTTCTAGATACGCTTTTAATCACATTATAATGCATTATAGACATGGGTACCATTAAAAGCGATGCCTACATTCTGTATTATATACGAAACATACTAATACCACATTTTGCAACCTAAAGAAAAGTGCATGTATTAAACCGGTAGTTCTAACCGAAACATCACACAATGTTATTATAGGTTAGGCATATTGCTTATTTTTTGTCTTAGGTGAGGAAAATATGATTATCTGTGCAATAACCATGACCACAGGTTCTTTAACAAGTGTGTTAAGTTGAAGGAAATAAATAACTAGCTGTGGAAGTATTTTAAATAGCCTGCGATTAGTTCAACATCAACATGTGTCCCCTCTTCTTCATGTCTCTTCTACATCAACATGTGTCCCCTCTTCTTCACGTCTCTTCTACATCAACATGTGTCCCCTCTTCTTCATGTCTTTTCTACATCAACATGTGTCCCCTCTTCTTCATGTCTCTTCTACATCAACATGTGTCCCCTCTTCTTCATGTCTCTTCTACATCAACATGTGTCCCCTCTTCTCCATGTCTCTTCTACATCAACATGTGTCCCCTCTTCTTCATGTCTCTTCTACATCAACATGTGTCCCCTCTTCTTCACGTCTCTTCTACATCAACATGTGTCCCCTCTTCTTCATGTCTCTTCTACATCAACATGTGTCCCCTCTTCTTCATGTCTCTTCTACATCAACATGTGTCCCCTCTTCTCCATGTCTCTTCTACATCAACATGTGTCCCCTCTTCTTCATGTCTCTTCTACATCAACATGTGTCCCCTCTTCTTCATGTCTCTTCTACATCAACATGTGTCCCCTCTTCTTCACGTCTCTTCTACATCAACATGTGTCCCCTCTTCTTCACGTCTCTTCTACATCAACATGTGTCCCCTCTTCTCCATGTCTCTTCTACATCAACATGTGTCCCCTCTTCTTCATGTCTCTTCTACATCAACATGTGTCCCCTCTTCTTCATGTCTCTTCTACATCAACATGTGTCCCCTCTTCTTCATGTCTCTTCTACATCAACATGTGTCCCCCTCTTCTCCATGTCTCTTCTACATCAACATGTGTCCCCTCTTCTTCATGTCTCTTCTACATCAACATGTGTCCCCTCTTCTTCATGTCTCTTCTACATCAACATGTGTCCCCTCTTCTCCATGTCTCTTCTACATCAACATGTGTCCCCTCTTCTTCATGTCTCTTCTACATCAACATGTGTCCCCTCTTCTCCATGTCTCTTCTACATCAACATGTGTCCCCTCTTCTCCATGTCTCTTCTACATCAACATGTGTCCCCTCTTCTTCATGTCTCTTCTACATCAACATGTGTCCCCTCTTCTTCACGTCTCTTCTACATCAACATGTGTCCCCTCTTCTTCACGTCTCTTCTACATCAACATGTGTCCCCTCTTCTCCATGTCTCTTCTACATCAACATGTGTCCCCTCTTCTTCATGTCTCTTCTACATCAACATGTGTCCCCTCTTCTTCATGTCTCTTCTACATCAACATGTGTCCCCTCTTCTTAATGTCTCTTCTACATCAACATGTGTCCCCTCTTCTTCATGTCTCTTCTACATCAACATGTGTCCCCTCTTCTTCATGTCTCTTCTACATCAACATGTGTCCCCTCTTCTTCATGTCTCTTCTACATCAACATGTGTCCCCTCTTCTTCATGTCTCTTCTACATCAACACGTGTCCCCTCTTCTTCATGTCTCTTCTACATCAACATGTGTCCCCTCTTCTTCATGTCTCTTCTACATCAACATGTGTCCCCTCTTCTTCATGTCTCTTCTACATCAACATGTGTCCCCTCTTCTTCATGTCTCTTCTACATCAACATGTGTCCCCTCTTCTCCATGTCTCTTCTACATCAACATGTGTCCCCTCTTCTCCATGTCTCTTCTACATCAACATGTGTCCCCTCTTCTCCATGTCTCTTCTACATCAACATGTGTCCCCTCTTCTTCATGTCTCTTCTACATCAACATGTGTCCCCTCTTCTTCATGTCTCTTCTACATCAACATGTGTCCCCTCTTCTTCATGTCTCTTCTACATCAACATGTGTCCCCTCTTCTTCATGTCTCTTCTACATCAACATGTGTCCCCTCTTCTTCATGTCTCTTCTACATCAACATGTGTCCCCTCTTCTCCATGTCTCTTCTACATCAACATGTGTCCCCTCTTCTTCATGTCTCTTCTACATCAACATGTGTCCCCTCTTCTTCATGTCTCTTTTACATCAACATGTGTCCCCCTCTTCTCCATGTCTCTTCTACATCAACATGTGTCCCCTCTTCTTCATGTCTCTTCTACATCAACATGTGTCCCCTCTTCTTCATGTCTCTTCTACATCAACATGTGTCCCCTCTTCTCCATGTCTCTTCTACATCAACATGTGTCCCCTCTTCTCCATGTCTCTTCTACATCAACATGTGTCCCCTCTTCTCCATGTCTCTTCTACATCAACATGTGTCCCCTCTTCTCCATGTCTCTTCTACATCAACATGTGTCCCCTCTTCTTCATGTCTCTTCTACATCAACATGTGTCCCCTCTTCTTCATGTCTCTTCTACATCAACATGTGTCCCCTCTTCTCCATGTCTCTTCTACATCAACATGTGTCCCCTCTTCTTCACGTCTCTTCTTCATCAACATGTGTCCCCTCTTCTTCATGTCTCTTCCACATCAACATGTGTCCCCTCTTCTTCATGTCTCTTCTACATCAACATGTGTCCCCTCTTCTCCATGTCTCTTCTACATCAACATGTGTCCCCTCTTCTTCATGTCTCTTCTACATCAACATGTGTCCCCTCTTCTTCATGTCTCTTCTACATCAACATGTGTCCCCTCTTCTTCATGTCTCTTCTACATCATCATGTGTCCCCTCTTCTCCATGTCTCTTCTACATCAACATGTGTCCCCTCTTCTTCATGTCTCTTCTACATCATCATGTGTCCCCTCTGTGGAAAGAGACTCTGAAAGTTTCAGGAACAAAGATTCTCTCTCTTTTTGATCCATTTCTATAAAAACCTGAAATCTGAAAATGAGCTGATCAGATTTTGGCCACTTTATGATGTCATAACGATGTGTTGTCTTGTGTAACCATTAGCCAATCAGCAACAAGGTAACCCCCCCCCCCCCTTTATCACCTGCATCTCCTCTAGAGCTCCATTGAGTTCTTTGTAACCAAATCTCTCTCAGAGGGGCGTGGGGAGGGGCTCCTTATTTTCATCTAAAGTAACAGACAGAGAATCAGCACTTTGGAAACAGGGCTGAAACAGAGGGGATTATGGGTAATGCTGCAATGATATGTTTGGTGTTTCAGCCAATCAGAGACAGGCTCTGTATATATCTGAGACCTGTAATATATTGATGAAAAACAGTATAATAGGGGACCTTTAAAGAAAATGGGCCTTGAAAGTCTTTGAATTAAATGTTCAAATTCAAAAGTCAAAATTCAGAACCCTTAATAACAACACAAGTTGTTTAAATATCAATTTCTACTTAACTTAAAGCAAACATGACCATTTAAATGCATTTTTAAAACCATTATAAAGCATTGTATACATAGTCAGTTTATTTGTACAACAAAACCAACAAGTTAAAGATAATAATACCACTTTTTGAAACCTGCAGATGCAGAACTAGATTTATCTTTAACGTGCATGTGTATATGTCTTCATTGATTGACGTGCATGTGCGTCTTTTAACCAAAACATCCCACATTTTATCTCATATTTGTCTAAAAATCATGTGTTCAGTCGTTATTCACGTCACATAGCAGGCAGACATCCGGCTCTGGCTGCTGTTTCTCATTTCAGTCCAGATGTGTTTCTGTGTTTGGAGGATAAATGGATGTGCAGACTCTCTGTGTGTGTCTCCCTCTCTCTCTCCCCCCTCTCCCCCCCCCCCCCCCCCCTGTAGTCGCTCTGTTTCCTCCCTGGGGGGGCGCTGGCAGGTTTCTCCAAGGCAAGAGCAGCAACCGCTCACGTCATCATTAGAGAAAAAGTAGATCCATTCTAAACAAAGTAGATCCGGTCAGACTATTTTTCTGGTCAACAGGAAAATAGTTCTTTAAGGTGTAGTGATACCAACCCAGTCTCATGGCAGTCTGTGAACCGGTCGTGAAGTCATTTCATCTAATTATTGATTTGTGTTTATGTACACATGTTTTTTTTTCGTGCCACCAAAAACGAAATATTGTAGTTTAATTAAAAGTATATTTAAAACAATAAAAATAAAGACATTTGTGATTAAAATGTTGAGTCGATATATTAAGAAAAAGAAATTAGAAACCGTTTTTTAAATACCTCCAATTAAAATGCATTATTTGGTGATAGATGGGAAATGTGTGCACATGAATATGAATCGGTAGATTAATTGTTCACACACTGCAGTGAGACGCTCTCGGTGCTGCATGGAGCTGCAGACTTGTGCATTTAGGTTGGTGCTCTTCCTGCTCGTCCACTTCTTTACACTCAGAGTTTCGTATTCCCCTGATGGATGTCTTGCTCCTCGAATGCTCTTCTTCTCTGCTCTGCTGTCTGCAGTTTTCTGGATGGCTTTGTCTGAAGCCTCCAACCGGCTGATATTTGCATGCTCTTCTTCTGCGGCTTTAATAAAGGAGCCTGCAGGAAGTGGATCTGTGTTAGTGGAGACTTGACGTCATGCAGCATGCTCTGATTCTCCTTATGCAATGGGAATATTTCCACATGTGACACATTGGAAATCAGCATCATGAATAGTTTACTAATAACTAGATCTCAATGGGCCTCATTCACCAATATGTTCCTAAGATTCATGAAGGGCTCTAATAGCTCTAACTTTTACACTTTAAAATGTCTAAAATGACTGGAAATATGTTATATATTCATTTATTACACAGCTTAGTTTTCCGTATGGATCTTAAGTTATCATAGAAGCGTTAGCGGTTAGCGGTTAGCTCGTAGCTCCTGAATCTTGTGTTTTTATCATTCCAGTCAAATATCGCCTCGTCATGCTGGCTCTCGTCTGCTTTTCTCCCATTTTTTGAACTGTACCATAATGCTTTATAGTTTATACAATAACAATACTCATTATAAACAAATGTTATAGACATTTTAACTAAAGGAAACGCGAAAACTGATGAAACTGAGCAATCATTTTGGAACTCAAATATGTGGAGATTCTGTTCTTACCCAAAACATTTTTTTTTTTAAATCTTCATAAAAAGAAATTATCTTTCAAGAACGCTTGGTGAATGAGGCCAGATTTTACTAACTGCATATTTCTTTAAATAGTCTTTACTTTTCGTAGCCAAGCATTTCGATATGCTTGCAGTAGTCGGCCCTTTTGATTCCTTTCACCTCTCTTTTGTAAAGAATTGATTTCCTATTTCTTTTATATCTGTTGCTTATTTTCTTGCCTGAACTCTCTTTGTCTCTCCACAGCCCGGACGAGGACTCGTGTCAGAAATTCATCCCTTTTATCGGAGTAAGTTACTGACTGCCACAGCCCGTCCGCACTACAGCTTCGACAGCTTCAAAAACGGTTTCCAACGCGTCTGCCCATTCACTTTGAATGGGGTGACGTCACTTTTCGCCGAACTGCATTGTGGGAAGCAGAGCGGAGCTTTCCTGGCGTTTCAGGCTGCAAAAGTTGAGCAATGTTTAACTTTTGAAGCTTCTGAAGCTTTCGGTGGAAGCGTCAGCCAATCAAATCATATGCCAGTACAAGCTCTAGCCAATCAAACCGCTGCGTGTGTGTCAGGGGCGGGAGATTCATGTGATTGGTTGTTGGTCGAGCTTCAGACACGCCCAGCTCCAAGCTTTCTTTGAAGCTGTAGTGTGGACGGGCCGTCACTGTTTATTTTCTCTCTATGCACTGATTGTTTTACCTCAGGTTGGGCACTGACACAGCTCCACAAATATGTCCTTAACCAGTATTTTGTATACAAGTAATAATGCTATACTGTCTGAATCCTGCAGATGGTGAAAGTCGGCCTCGTGGAGCAAACATCTACAGCATCAGGTGAGAAATAATCAAGCAGAAGGATTTTTGAAATACATAAAAGTAATAAAAAAGTACAACACAATAATGCTATAGTGTGTGGAGGCGTGTGGCGCAGTGGGTTGTGCGTTGGTGTTAGAATCAGTCGCTTTGGATAAAAGCGTCTAACAAGTGACATGTCATGTAATGTCAGATGGAGTCTGAAATGCTTCCTGTACCAAAGAAGTTTCCTTCTCAACATCAAAAAGGAGAAATATTAAGGCAACAGACATTTAACAATCCCTGAAGACGATTTGTTTAAAGACCATTTAGCGTTGCACGGTTTGCATACTTCATATCACTTTATTTTTGCTGTATTATTATTTAAATTTGTATTCTATTTTATCTTTATTTTTACCCTGTGTGAATCCTGTTTTTCATTCTGACTGCTATTAACGCCTTCATTTCCCCAAGGTGATAAATAAAGTTCCATCTCATCTTATCTAACTTCCCGCACCAGAGCACTAAACTAAAAAGGCCCTTTTGTCACTTTCTAATTGTTTTGTGTCCCCCAGGAGACTCTGATGACGCGACTCCCCTCGGCTCCTCGCTGCTCTCCTCCCCACAGCAGGTGTCCCCCGCCCTCAAAGAGGTGTCGCCCACCCCCCCCTCCTCACCCTCCATCACCACCAGCTTCTGTGCTTACAGGTAAACATTAACACCTGGGCCCAGTAGTTCAAAACATTTAATCCCTATCTGATCAGATCTGGATTTTGGGGAGTTCAAAACCAAGAAACAGGATTAGGACTTTGATATCCGATCAGATCAGGAAATCCAATCCAAGCTTTAATCTGGATCAAATCTTCAAAGTGGGTAGTTCAAACCGACAACACAGGATTGGGATCAGTTTGATCCCAAAAAACTGGATTATCCTGATCCCACCAGAGGGGTGGATTTCCAGTGGATTACCAGAGCAAAATGTACCGTGCAATTTATTTAAAAATATGTTTGAATATAAATAAGATGGCAAAGTTTGTTAACTGAAATAATACACCATTTTTAGCCTTCGTGGCAAATCAATTTTATTTTTCATTTTTTGGTCACGTTTTTTGTTTTCAACCAAATGTTGATGACATAAATGTTTATGCTCATGAAAGTATCACAGCAAAGATTGTCAATCACAAATGTAGTTTAGATTCAAGAAAAAATATCTTCAAGAAAAAAAAGTCCATCGTCTGTCATCACCTTTCAAAAGTAATTGCGGACCATAGATGTCTCTGCAATGTGGTCTCTTGTCTTCCTTGTATTATTTTTCATATCCACGAGATGAGATCGGTTGGATTAAAGCACTGATATTCAGGATCTAGTCATCTTGAAAAGTCTGAATCTGGATCAGGGTGATCTTATCCTAAATTGCTTTGAACTACAGCGACAAAATCTGGCCGACTAGTCTGATCCTGGATCACAAAAAATGGGATTTCAAAATGGGATCGGATCTGATTGAGATTAAAAGTTTTGAACTCCTGGGCCCCGGAGACAAAAGATAAATTATTGATCTAAAAATTATGCATTTTTCTTTTTTTAATACATTTTAACGAGTATAAGATTAAAGGTGGGGTAGGTAAGTTTGAAAAACCGGCTCGAGATCGCTAGAATTTGAAAATACACAACCGGAGAAAATCTGCCACTTCCTTATAGAGCCCCTCCTCCAACACACGCGCACATGACCAATGAGGGCACGAGATAAGTTTGTGCCCCGATGGAAGGCTGACAGGCAGGTAGGCCAACTTTTTACTTTTTACAGTAATACGGCTTCTACAGATGACATTTTTTTATGGATTTTTTGTCAAAGCACTTCAGATATTCATTGCTATCGGCATGTTAAGAGTATTCCATGGAATATAACAAAAAGTGTATCTCGAGCCGGTTTCTGAAACTTACCTACCCCACCTTTAAGTCTTGAGAAAAGATAAAAAAGCAATACAATTTATTTTTCGTAATTTACTTTTTATTGGCATTTAGTATCAAACATTATCACAGCATGTTGTACATTGCATCTTTACATAAATGACATAAATCTGTTCTTTTCAGCAATATACACGTGATGACACAAAAACACAGATGAGAAAGACATAAAGAAAAGAACAGTGAACAATTAGGGAGTAGACATTTCTTTCCAGCAGAGTTACGGATCTGTGAACACAAAATCCGGCCTAGGGCTTTACATAGTGAGTCCACTTCTCCCAGTTTGTAGTAATAATTTACATATGCTGTTCTTTTCCATATCTTTGAACATGTCTTGTAAGACATTGTGTATCTCCTTCCAGTTTTCTTTGATAACTGGACTAGAATACATGTCAGTGGTTTGCATTCCGGTTACCACAGTTCCTCCAACATATAGGGGGGTCCTATCATAGTGGGATTTCTGAGAGGGCGTATACTAAAATATCTTCCAGGTATATTCCCTCCAATTCTGCGAGCTCAATTTCTGTCTTTTAAACATTTCTATGACATAAAGCCCTTCCTGTTTGCGTTCCAGCTCTGCAGGTGGGCTGGAGCTGATGGGGCTGCAGGTGGATTACTGGCAGGCTCCGGCGGAGAGGAAGAAGGACGTGGAGAAGCGGGATTCCTCCTCCAAAAATACGCTGAAGTGCAATTTCCGCTCGCTGCAGGTCAGCCGGCTGCCGCTGGGGGGGGCAGAGCCGAACCCTCAACCCACCATGAGCATGACGGTGGTGACCAAGGAGAAGAACAAGAAGGGTGAGTGGGAGCCATGCATGGGTGCATCTAAAACAGGGGTGTCAAACTCAATTTCATCGCGGGCCACATTAGCATTATGGTTGCACTCAAAGGGTAACTATATAAATATACATATATAAATATATAATATATATATATAAAATAATGTATTATATTACATTATTGCCTCTGAATTGGATTATTATCGGATAGGATAATAACTTAGTAATTAACTACGTCTGAAAGCAGAAGTCCAGGGCAAATAATTGCAAGTCTCTTCAGTGCGCATGTCACAAAACGAGATGCATTGTGGGACATGTAGTTTATGGGCAACCTGCTTCTGTAAAGTGGCATGTAGCCGTATAATAAACGTATTATATTCTTTGCAAGCTCTTGCAGGGCCACATAAAATGAAGTCGCGGGCCGGATTTGGCCCCCGGGCCTTGAGTTTGACACCCCTGATCTAAAATATATTTGATCCACTATAGGGTGGTGCAGGAACGAGTCCTAAAACCCGGACGTGAGTTAGCATTTTACCACTTCCGGTTGCCTCGTCTCAGAGTCAGTGGGTTTTTTGAACTATTTTTTGGAAAATAGCTGGAAATCAGGTCTGTGGTTGAGACACATTTAAGAGACCGATCACGTTTGGTTCCACGACATTAAATACATCAGCGGTGACGCCACTGGTGATTTCTGAAGAGTTTACGTGTCTGAAAAACGATGGTTGTGAACAAGTGGCTGAATAGGACTACAGAAGTTGTCGAGGACGTCATTACGCCGAACACGCAAGTCCCTGCCTCCTGCAAAGTGTTAGAACAAACGCTTCCACTCGTACCATTTTGAATCTGTAAATTCGAATACAAGTTGAAACGACCAGTGGCGAACCGTGGCCATCACAACTGGACCTTCTGTAGACACCCCCCCCCCCCCCTCCGCGGCATTATAATATCCGTCTTTTCTTTTCTTTTCTTTTTTTAAATTTTTTTTATTGGAAGCAAATACACCAACAAAACAACAGAGCAGTGTCACAGATAACTTCCATTCATCCATTTCCCCCCGTCGTTTTATCCCTCCCACAATCCCACCCAAAGGAGAACACTTCTCAGTACACAAAATGAAAACAGTACAAAATACATATAACAAATACATAAGTATGAAAATAAAAAATAATAATTATAAAAAAAAAAGAAAAAGGGGGGGGGTGGCTCAGTCGTCACAGTCAGGCAGGGATGTCAGAGATTCAATATGATTTAAGAAAGGTCTCCACGTTTTTTCAAAAGAACTTAAGGAACAGTTGAGGGAAAACCTAAGCTTTTCGAGTTTAATGGACAGTAACATTTCTTTCACCCACCTGCTATGAGATGGAGGTTGAGCGTGTTTCCAATTGAGGAGTATAAGTCGCCTGGCTAACAGGGTGGCAAAGGCTAGAACAGTCTGTATAACTTTAGAGGTAACAGGCTGCAGGGGGGCACCAAACAAGACCAAGAGAGGATCTGAAAGGATAGTAGTATTATATGCTGTGCTAAGAGTTTTGAAGACATCGGACCAGAATGTGGTGAGCCTAGGGCAGAGACAGAACATATGGGAATGATTGGCTGGGGATTGTTTGCACCTATTACAAGAGTCAGTTACATTGGGGTAAATCCGAGAAAGCCTCAAGTTAGTGTAGTGAACTTTGTGCACCACTTTACACTGTAGGAGGCCGTGCCTTGCACAGATTGAAGAGGAGTGAACCAACCGTAAAACTTGTCGCCAATAATCATCGGGCAGTGTGATTCCAAGCTCCTGCTCCCAAGAATCCCTGGGGCCGCTCGCTGGGCTGTCAATAGCAGAACTGATAAGGCTGTAAATGCTAGAAATTAGCCGCTTTTGTTCGGGATCAAGCGCCACTAACAAGTCAACCAGGGTTTCTGGGGGACGACTCGGGAATTTGGGGTTCTGATTCTGGACAAAATGCCTCGTCTGAAAAAAACGAAATAGGTGGGTTCTAGGCAGGTCGAATTTCTTCGAGAGCTCCGGGAAGGACATAAAAGTCCCCTGGTTGTAGAGGTCCCTAAATTTGGTTAACCCTTTGTCAAACCAAGTCCGAAAGGCCATATCGGTGCAAGAGGGCAGAAATAGGTGATTATTTACAATGGGGGAGAGATCTGAGGCCCTATGGAGGCCTAGGCTCTTCCTAAATTGAATCCAAATTCTAATGGTGTTAGTTACCACTGGATTTGAGGTGAAGTTGGAGATAGACAGAGGGAGTTGGGAGCAAACCAGGGAGTGAAGAGAGAGTTTAGATGATGCAAGTTCCATATCCACCCACGTAGGGCGTAAGCCGTCTGCAGCATTGTTAAAGCAGTATAAAAGTTTATGAATATTACAGGACCAGTAATAGTGTAGGAGATTGGGCAATGCCAAGCCTCCAAGAGCCCTTGGAAGCTGTAGCACTGATCTTCTGATGCGTGGATTTTTTTTGCCCCAGAGGAAAGAGCTTATTAGTTGATCGAGCGATTTGAAAAAAGACTTCTTAATAAGGATGGGGATATGTGAGAAAAGATATAGAAACTTGGGTAAAACAACCATTTTAACCAAATTAACACGACCCACTAAGGATAATGGGAGTGCAGACCATCTGACAAAGTCCAGTTTACACCTCTCAAGGAGAGGAGAGACATTTTTGGAGAAAAGGCGATCAATTGAGTCAGTAATATGCACCCCCAAATATGTAAACCCGTCTGTAGAATATTTGAAAGGGAAAAAAGCTGGGGGTATACTTTTAGCTGTAGAATTGATGGGGAAAACTTCGCTCTTGTGGAGGTTAACTTTATAGCCTGAATAGGACCCAAATTTGTCGAGGATGTCTAGAACCACGGGAAGAGAGGCAGCTGGATTAGACATGTATAAAAGGAGGTCGTCGGCGTATAACGATAATTTATGAACTTTCCCAGCTCTGGTGATACCCTCAAATCCACCCTCCTGACGCAGCCAGATTGCTAAAGGCTCGATAGCTATGGCAAATAAGAGGGGGGAGAGAGGGCAGCCCTGTCTGGTACCTCGATAAAGGGGAAATGGGGCAGACTGGAGACCGTTTGTGTGGACTGAGGCAACTGGGCAGGCATAAAGCAATTTGACCCAAGATATAAATTCTGAATTGAAACCAAATTTCTGCAACACAAAAAAAAAAGGAAGCTCCATTCCACCCTGTCGAAAGCCTTCTCCGCATCTAGTGAAATAATCAATTCCGGACTGCATGAACTAGATAAGCCAATGATATTCAAGAGCCTCCTTGTGTTATGAAATGAGTGTCTTCCAAGCATGAAACCTGTTTGGTCGGTAGATATTATACTTGGTAGGACCCGTTGTAGCCGTTGGGCTAGGATCTTTGACAGGATCTTTAAGTCAACATTTAAGAGGGAGATGGGCCTACAGCTACCACACATAAGAGGATCTTTATCACTCTTAAGCAGAAGAGAAATGGAGGCCTCCGACAGGGTGGGAGGCAAGCGGCCCTCAGCAAAAGACTCATTATACATTCTCTGGAGGGCTGGTGCAATTATGCCAGGGAGTAACTTAAAAAATTCAACAGAAAACCCGTCGGGGCCTATATCCGTCTTTTCACTGAATTGTCGTCTTGAAAACGGTACTCACAACAATTCCGCAACAACTTCATCTGCACCTGTTGCTCTTGTCATTTCAACGTTGAAAACAATAAAACGGCATGAATTGCTTCGTCGCATTAATCTAGATCCTCTGTCTCGAACCAGTTAACTAGCGGGCCTTCTAGAGCACCCTGGAACCGAGGGGAACTCTGAAAGAACACGCCCACTGGCTACAAATCAATATCTGATTGGTTGATCAAACTGTCAGTCCAAAGGTACGCACTCATTCAGTGCAACGGCCAGGGCATTCGATCAAGGATGTAGAATACCTTGGTGAAGGATATTCTACCCAGAGACCCAGAACAAGATCTGATTGGTTGCTTTCTTTTCTACTGAAATGCGTAGTGCATGGTCCGAGAAGGACAAACAAATCAACGTAACACTGTAATATTACAGATCAACAACACAGATACCATTCTCATTTATTCATTTTATATACATTTTATTTATATAATTAAATTGATTTGTTTTATCTGAGTGTTCCAGGGTATTCTCTGAATACCTTGAAGGCCCTGACGGTTCGCCACTGGAAACGACCTTAAGTTGGCGTGACGTTGAAGTCGTGCGACCCTGCTGTACTCGACTGCAGTTCGTTCATAGCATAACGTTAGCATTTTGCTTCTGGCGATTAGATTTATGATTAGAACATTATAAAAGTAGGGGAGACACGTGGAGATTATCCGGCTGAACAAAACGTGCATTTATCGTTTTCCACAGATCTTATTTTTTACAATATTCCAAAATCCTATGGAGAAATCCCGTTGCTTTTTTCTCGAGGGAACCCATGAGCAGCTTCCGGGTCGGCCTACAAAAATACGTCATCCCTGCACGACTCTATTGCCCCGCTAGAACATTACGCTCCCAGGGTGCAGGTCTGTTAGTGGAGCCCAGAGTCCGCAAAACAAGATCAAGATCGTACATTTTTAACAAAGACTTCAGTTAGAGCTGGCATTTTGTGGTATTCATTTAATTTAATTTGTATGTTTATTAATTTGAATGTTTTATGTATTTTTATTGTCTTTTGTTGTATCTTATTTTATTTTGTTTCTATTTGTATTCCACACACTATCTTGTCTTCTCATTTGTGTGTAACTCCATCATATACAATGTTGTGTTTTAATCTGTAAAGCCCACTGAGACGAACATGTTTTGTGATATTGGGCTATACAAATAATTGATTTGATTTTAAGTGTTATTTTCTCATTATAGTGCAAACATTAAAGGGATTATTCACATCATAATTAACCTCTTTTTCTCCTCCTGCAGTCATGTTCCTGCCAAAAAAGAGCAAAGACAAGGAGGTGGAGTCCAAGAGTCAGTTGATCGAGGGCATCAGCCGCCTGATCTGCACTGCCAAGCACCAGCAGACCATGCTGAGGGGTCGGTATCTAAAACAGACATGCTGGGGGGGCTTTGATAACGTGGGCCGGGGGAAACGAGCAACATTTGGGAACCTTTTCTCAACATTCATTAAAAAAAAATATATATATATCCATGCATTAGAAAACAAAAACAATTTGTATTGTTAATGGAAATGTATGGAGCCCCTAAAGCAGGGGTGTCAAACTCAAGGCCCGGGGGCCAAATCCGGCCTGTGACTTCATTTTCTGTGGCCCCACAAGAGCTTGCAAAGAATATAATATGTTTGTAATACGGTTACATGCTACTTTACAGAAGCACATTGCCCATAAACTACATGTCCCACAATGCATCTCAAATTTGACTAGTTTCTCCGAATTTGACTTTCTTTCTTCAAAATATGCATTTATTGTATATAAAACTGGCCCTCGGAGTGCAACCATGGTGTTGATGTAGCCCGAGATGAAATTGAGTTTGACACCCCTGCCCTAAAAGAACATGAAAAAAAACGAGAGAGAGAAACAAAAAAGTCGGGATAACGGGTGAGTATCTCGTGCGCACGAGATACTCACCCGTTATCCCAGTGGTTCTCAAACTTTTTCTGTCAGGCCCCCCCTTTGGAGAAAAAAATAAGTCGCGCCCTACCTACACAAATAGTCACGTAATGGGCCAAGTTAACATTTATTAAAATACATCAATATGAACGTGAGCATTCCTCTCAACAAAAAAAGAACAGTGATAATATAACAATGCTCCATAAGTCTGTGTGCTCAAAAAAATAAATACAATTGTGCAATCCCTTTGCTAGAACAATAAGTTATAATATAAGCCTGTTTTGCACTGCACATTTCTTCAAAACGGGGTTGCAGGCTCAGTGGCGGCGCCAGAGATTTTCTTTTGAGGGTGCTGTGGGGTAGCTTGACGTTTCATAGAGGGTGCTCAAACATGTAGGGTTTCCCATTAATGTACCGGTCGCTACGGTGGAATGTTCTACTGCAACACTCCTCACGCGCACACACACAGTACATTTACAGTGACATTTCGGCCAGGGGTGTAGAGCTATTTGTTTAAGCAACGGATTGGCAAAACAAGAGAGTCTGTAAACCAGTCTGCCTTGATCTATGAAGTAATGTCTGTGACTCTCAGAGCACCTCCTGCCCAGCAGGTACTGGTGTGTGTGGGGCGGACTGGCCATCTGTAGGTTTCTGGAGAATCACAGAACGGCCTGTCGTCAAGGGCCGGTGACGGCCGGCTCGGTTCGCTGACGGACGGCAGCGCCCTTAAATTTTTATGTTTTTAAACGGCATCATTGAAGTTGCGCTGACAGGCGACAGAGGTCAATGACAGTTCACTAGCACCCCCCCTCAAATAATGTATGCACTGTAATTTCCCCACGTATCCCAACATAACAGTCTGCAATGAAATGGTGTTCTCCTCCTGTGTGCTCCACTTCCTCCTTGGCGCAGCGGTAACTTTCTCCAAAAAAAAAGATAGATAGATAGATGGATAAATAGTAGGTAGGTGGATGGATAGATAGATGGATGGATAGATAGATAGATAGATAGATAGATAGATAGATGGATAAATAGTAGGTAGGTGGATGGATGGATAGATAGATAGATAGATAGATAGATAGATGGATAAATAGTAGGTAGGTGGATGGATGGATAGATAGATAGATAGATAGATAGATGGATAAATAGTAGGTAGGTGGATGGATGGATAGATAGATAGATAGATAGATAGAGGGGTACTTTATTGATGCCAATTTGGGAAATGTACATTCACTTATTTAGAAATTAAGACACAAGAAATAAATAGTCCAAAATATTTCAGAAATAGAAATAAAATAGCATTAAATATTAAAAAAGTTAAAGAATAAAACATTTAAATATACATGTGGAAATACAAATGTGGAAATGCAGTAATTTAAACTAAAATGCCACATTTAATTTGTGTGTTGCTTAGAGGTGTATTATGTAGGGTATTTAAATGTTAGTGTGCAGTAAGTATTACCCTGATAAATACATAATGACTTAAAGCATAAAATAAAAACATAGGACAATATTATATGAACATTTATTATAATATTAAACGTTCAATATATCCGGATCTGATTTTAATCTTTAATCATTTTAAGGATATTTCTTCTCTGTATTCATTTTATTTTTTGGTCTCTTCCTCCGCAGTCCTGATAGACGGCGTGGAGTGGAACGACGTGAAGTTTTTCCAGCTGGCGGCGCAGTGGTCGTCTCACGTGAAGCACTTCCCCATCGGGATCTTTGGACACACCAAGGGCCCCTACTAGAGACTGAGACCCCCTTTAACACCCTCCTCACACTTCTTTATTCTGTGTCTTAATTTAAGATTGTTGCATTTTTATTTAATCTTTTGCGTGTTTTTTTTATTTTATATTTATGTAAAAAACGTCTCGAGGCAACGCCGCCGAGGGAATTTTTCTTTACTCCGCTTTTTAAATGAGAATAAAATATCCTGCTAATGTTTTATAGGAACAAAATAATCAGTAAATAATAATTAGACGTATTATTTTTAACATACTGTGTCCAGGTTTCGCCATCTGCCATTGTTTTAATTTGGTGTGGCTGGTTTTAGTCACTAGGCCGCTATATATATATATGTATTTTATATATATATATAAAATACAAGAGCAGCTGCCTTGTGATGAGGTGGAAGACGTTCATCTTGAAGAAATTTGGGATTTTCAACTTTGATTCTTAACCCTGAAGAAGAAAACGCTTCGGCACTAAATGAAGATTATGTGCAATAAACTGAAAACTGTGTGAATTAATAATAACTTGGCACTGATTGAAGATGACACACTGATTTTGAACCTCTTATTTACTTAACTTCCTCTTGAAATTGGCTTGAGTCTTGCTCCAAAGTGAGAAATGGAAGAAAGAAAATGAAAGAAAATATTAATAGCACAAAATCAAATGCTTTTTAGACGATAGTACGGACTGATATTTGGGGAAATTTGCTTTGTATCCAAAAGTTAAATGAGAAACTACCTACAGCTAGTTAGCTTAGCTAAGCACAAAGACTGGAGACAATGGGAAAAAGCTAGCCGGGCTATAAAAACATAAAATAACAAAAAGTAGTTTATTGACATGCATTGTCTTTTTTGTGTTTTCTGTACGAAAACCGTAAGACAAGGCAAGTTGTGGTTTTCTGGTGGGGTTTACACAAAATACTCCAGCACATACCCCCTAAATAAACTCATTTTGTCCTCTTATATGATCCAGTTTTTGTATGGATTACACAAAAGAGAAATCAAATATTTTATATTTGACCTTTCACTTTGTTTGAAGTCTTTATGCTAAGCTAAGCTGCTGCTAACAGCTAGCCTGGTTCTGATAAAAAGGAAAGATATCCACCTACCAGCATCTGTAAAGCTCACTGAACAACATTTTATATCACCCATGTTAATCTGTACAAAACCAGAGTGTAAAAAGGACAAACTGTGGTTTTACACAGAGCCATGCTAGCTGTTTCCCTCCATGTCCAGTCTTTGTGCTAAGCTAAGCTAACCAGGCAGTTGCTAGCTATAGCTGCACTTGGCTAGGAGAGATGTTCTCATCTAACTCTCATTAAAGAAGTACTTCACAAACAAAATGAACATTTATATATCATTAACTCACCCTGTTATCTTGAATTCTTGGAGAAACTGTGTTTTTTCTGTCGCAATACATCGATGAAAGTAAATGGGAGTCACGCTTATAACAACAAAACTATTAAAAAAACAATCACGTACAAACCGTCACAGAACTCTTGCAGATTAATCCAAGCCTCATTTATCCAGTCGTGTTCTCACCACTACACAAACACCTAACTTTTTACTAAACCCTTGTAGTACTTGTTAAATAACAAATACAAATACATTGCATTACTTTTGAATGACTTTGTGTACTGCAGGGTAGCTTGTGAATTTACTCCAGGTGGAACTAACTAACTGCTCTATTTTAAGTACATTTAAGACAAGACTGTTTATGCAGAAACTGATTTAAATATGAATATTTGTAGTTAAAAGTCAAGTGTAAAGTAGTGAGCATGGACTGGATAAATGCACCCTGGATTATAATGCACTTGACATGAGTTGTGAGGGTTTTTAAACGGATGGTACATAGTTGTCCTGTGTTCAAAGTGATTTTAATTAAGAATTCAATATGACATGGGGACTTAATGATACATACAGTGCTTTTATTAATACTCTAAGATGCAATCAAACATACATGCAAAAATGTAGATGCAATGACATTTATTCACAACAAACTAAACTAGCAATATCGATATACAAATGTTTATTTAGAGGGTGAAGTATTCCTTTAACAAAGCAAAAATGATTGTATTATTACCCAACATGTCTGTAATCCTGCTTCATAGTATGTCCTCTGTATTCAGCAAATAATAAGTGTCTATTTCTCCCACACTCCACTGACACACTCCATATCTCTTTAGCTAAAAGCTCTTTTTTATTTTTGCCAAAGGAAGTCTGCAGCTCACTCATTACCTGTGGTATTATAGATCATAATGTAGAGGTGAATGTATTGAAGGTACCTTAATGTAAAGCACTTTTAAATGTTTGTCGATCAGTGTGTTTTAATTCTGAGCAGCACAAGCAGCGGACACACGGCATATTTGTTATATGCAAAGTAACCCTGCATCTCCTCAGTGTAATATCACTTTATGCTCAGTGTGACGCCTCCTTGGTAATGTTTTAGATTTTAGTTTGATATTCTGCAAGCTTACGATGTGTTAACATTTCAATGTCAGTAGTTTTTGCGTTGACAAAACTGAAGTATCTTCACTTTCATCATAACCTTTTGCCCATTTCTTAATAAGTGCCTAAATTGCTTAATTTTGACAAATCAACATAATTCTAAATGTGTTTCTTGCTAACATGGTGCTGATTTTGGTCCACAACAACAGAATGTGTCAGTTACCGTGCAATGATTTTGCAGCATAATGTTGAAAAGAGTTCTCAAATATGGGTTTTAACCAATTAAATTAAAGGTGGGGTAAGTAATTTATTTCAGAAACACTTTTTGTTATATTCCATGGAATGCTCTTAACATCCCGATATCAATGAATATATATTAAATGCTTTGACAATAAATACATACAAAAATGTCATCTGTGGAAACTGTGGCGCTGTGAAAAGCACGACCAATCATCTGAGCCGGCCCGGCTAAAGTAACTGGATGGCCTACCTGCCTGTCAGCCTTCCATCTGTGCACAGACTTATCTCGTGCCCTCATTGGTCATGTGCGCGTTCGTGTGTGTTGGAGGAGGGGCTCTGTGAGGAAGTGGCAGATTTTTTATTCTAGCGCACTCGAGCTGGTTTCTCCAAAATTACATACCCTACCTTTAACCCAGAATCCCCTTAATGTTAAGCAGACATTCGTTTTTCTGCGTAGAAAAAAGTTTTAGATGTTTTTTTTATGTTGTCTCAGAGAAAGGCTTGTTGAAAATGAAAGTTCCCTACCACTGTAATCCCAAAACTTGGAGTAATAAAACTATACACACTAAAATGTACTTTCTGTTTCACGTGTGAGTTTTTAATGTTCCTACAAGTAAATATAAAGGTGAATTAAAGTTTTAAAGTCCTTTCAGTGAAGGAAATAATGCTTTAACAATCAATAAAAAAAAGTCAAAGTATGTATAAATGTCAAGCCTAACCCTTGCATTTTGGGAATCAAGTTTTAAACATTTTTTAGATCTGACCAGAAGTGATTTTGTTTTTGTTCTCATGAAATTCTGAGACTAAAAGTCTGAATTCTGACTGACAGACTTTCAGAAAAAAATCCGACTTTTTTTTAAAAATCTGACTTTAATCTCAGAAGTCAATCAATCAATCAATCAATCAATGTTTATTTATATAGCCCAATATCACAAATGTTAAATTTGTCTCAGTGGACTTCACAGTGTGTACAGAATATCAGTATGACAATACGACACCCTCTGTCCTTAGACCCTCTGTCCTTAGTCCCTCTGTCCTTAGACCCTCACATCGTACAAGGAAAAACTTCCGGAGAAAACCCACAGTTTAAAGGGAACATGGGAGAAACCTCAGGGAGAGCAACAGAGGAGGGATCCCTCTCCCAGGACGGACAGACGTGCAATAGATGCCGTGTGTAAATCGAAGAGATAATACATTTTACAGTATAAGTAGACCAAATGTTTGGAAATGCATGTGTCTATAATAATAAGAAGTTTTTGGTCATACTTTATTTGCCACATTTTGACTTTATTGTCAACAGTTTATTTGTGATGTTTTGAATTCATCCTCAAAATTGTGCCTTTTTAAAAAAATATATCACATTAATTCTCAACATTTCGACTTTATTTCTATACAGTTGGACTTTATTTGGGATATTTGAACTATATTTTCGACATATTGACTCGTATGCAAGATTAAAAAATAATAATCTTGCTCCTCATCCTTTATCCCTATTCCTAACTCTGATTACAGCTAGAATCGTTTTCTTTATTCTCACCATTTCAACTTTCTTAAATCATAAAAAATTAAATGTATCATAAACTCTTAAAACGTTGTTACCTTTCTTTGTTGATATTTCTCATTCATACTTAACATTGTCACCTTATTCTCATAGTGGTATTTCAACGTTATTCTCATCAGATATCATTATACTTTCAACTTTATTTTGACATTGGACTTTATTCAAAAATAAATATGTCTTCCCCTTTTGCCTAGCTCTAACACTAATACAACCATTTATTTACTGGAACCTAAACAATATATTTGTACATACAATCAGTAGACAATTGTCTCATTTGTATGAAATGCATATATTTTGCTTTCCACTTCTAAATGACAAACATTACTTATGCATTGTCAAGCGCAATAAAAATATGTTTGATCAGAAACATAAATAAGATGCATATGAGTTAAAGGTCTGCCCGGTGGTGCTGAGTGACAGCAGGGGGAGAGAGAGGGATCCTCCCCCGGAGCAGGAAGCTGCTGCTGGGACTGAGAAACACACAGATAGAGGTGCTCTACAAAACAACCAGAGACTCTTCCAGCAGAATGTAGCCCCAACACAGACATCCAGCCCCACAACAAGCCTACATGTCCCGCAGGGTGCAGCAGCAGCAGCAGCAGCCGGTCTAACAGACAGTGTTTCTCCCCCATGATGAAGGAGCTGCAGGGCTGCGGGATGCGGTCCTCGGTGGGCTTTCTGTCCCGCAGAGAGCTCACCGGACAGCCGCTACTGAAGGACGAGTTCCAGAGGCGGAGGATGGCCGGTTGCTCCAGCCTCTTCAAGAAGGACATGCTCGGTCACTTCGGATGCGTCAACGCCATTGAGTTCTCCAACAACGGAGGAGAATGGCTGGTTTCTGGTGAGAAATCATCCTTCTTCATGAGTTTAGTGTGTTAGCATGCTAACGCTAACTAGCCTGGCATTCAACTGAAACCAATGGGTGAAAACACTCAAGCTATGCTAATTTAGCTTAGCGGTTCGTGCTAACATGCTAACAATAACTAGCCTTTTTTTATGGTTTTGTGACTCTTTCTGTTTGTTTTTTTTAAACTTGGATAGATAGATACCTTATTTATCCCAAACTGGGACATTATTGTTGTCACAGCAGCAGTGTTGTCAAGCTTTATACGAGTTAGACATATTTAAAAGATAGAATAAGATGAAGGTATTCTGATTCTGTAAAATAAAAATGAACATTAGCAGCAAGTGTAAACAAATTCACATAGAAAGGACATATATCATCATATTACACAATATAAAGAAAATATTGATTAAATTGAATACTCTACAATATACGATCTCACTGAGATACATACATATAAATACATATATTACAGACACATATTGGCATCACTGTTTTAATACTCTAACTATTTTGTCTCATTGTGTATTTGTATGTATCTTCTCTTGCTCTGTAAAGCACTTTGATGCTAACTTTATTATTTGCATCAAAGGTGGTATACAAATAAAGTGTAAACAATTATATTATTATTATGAGCCTGGCAGTCAGCTGAAACCACTCAAGCTATCCTAATTTAGCTTAGCTTTATATGCTAGCTGGCTAACGTCAAACACCCAGCAGCGGCTCTGAGGGCAGCAGTCCCCCGGACCTGAGTCACATATTTCGGCCCAGAAACTCAAACTGCTGCCGGAGTAAGGGACGTTATTATCCCGCTGGAGGGTTTAATAATGTCTGCCTCCTGAAACTACAAAGATATATATTTACGTCCAGAGAGGATAACATAATCATCTCCTGGCCTAGTATAACAACATGAAGCATGTCATTTTTATTTATTATTTCTATTGAATTGTGTTTACATTTATTTAGAGCACATTTTTGATAATATCTTAGTTAAGCTTTTCTTTTTTTTCTTTCTTTCTTATTACATTGTTTGTACAATTGTTGTCTTGGGAGGATTTCAAAACATATTATGTCTTATTTAGAGAATTTTGTATAGGATTTATATAACAATTATTATTTTTGCATTATATTCTCATACAAAAATAAAGGGGTGGATGCACTCATGCATCAATCATTATTATTTAACAATATAACATGTTTTTTTATCTGAAATTAGCCGTTGTGCAGAACGATTACATTTGCTTTTAGGTACAATTTGATGCCAATACTGTACTTTTACTTAAATAAGGTTTTAACCCATAATAGCTCTAAATCTTTCCATACCTCTAAGAGTTCGACCCCTTCAGGTCTATGAGAAGTGACTGAAATGAACCAATCTGAGAAGTCAGTCTTTAGTTCCAACTCTAATTGTGCTTTGCATTTGTCTAAGTTGTTGTTGTTCTTGTTGTTGTCTTCAGGCGGAGACGACCGTCGGGTTCTGCTGTGGAACATGGAGGAAGCTCTCCATGCTCGCTCCAAACCAGTGAAGCTGAAGGGAGAACATCTGTCCAACATCTTCTGCCTCGCCTTTGACAGCACCAACAGGAAGGTCTTCTCCGGAGGTAAGAATAAATAAACTCTGTCTCTCTGTCTCTGTCTGTCTGTCTGTCTGTCTGTCTGTGTCTGTCTGTCTCTGTCTGTCTGTCTGTCTGTCTGTCTGTCTCTCTGTCTCTCTGTCTCTGTCTGTCTGTCTCTCTGTCTCTCTGTCTGTCTGTCTGTCTGTGTCTGTCTGTCTCTGTCTGTCTGCTGTCTGTCTCTCTGTCTCTGTCTGTCTCTCTGTCTCTCTGTCTCTCTGTCTGTCTGTCTGTCTGTCTGCTGTCTGCTCCTTCACATCAACAACAGAGTTTATTTCCTTTGACCTGTGTAGGTATTTCTGTGGCTTGTAACTGTAGGGCAAGTCGGTAAAAGGTAGATATGTTTAGATAAAAAAAAACGTTGAAGCGCTTGAGGATGCAATTTTTTATGCAGCAAAGTCAATTACCTTAGAATTCATAATCAAGGACTAAATTAAATGTATTGTATGAGAATGTTTATGCAAATTGTACTCGACAAAAGCTACAGCTGCAACTATTTGATTACAATTTTGATGTTAATATTTTGTCATGCTAAAATGACACATATTATTAATATGTTATATATATATATATATATATATATATATATAACCTCTATTTGTTGTTCTGCAGGAAACGATGAACAGGTGATTCTTCACGATGTGGAAAGGTGGGTCAAATAACACCAACATAATAATTACTGTTGCATCAAAACACCCCCTGTGTATTCCCAGACTGTAGCATAAATAGCTTTGTTGGCTTTGCACTAACAACGTGTTTTTGTGTGTGATTTTTGTTCCGACAGAATGGAAACCATTAACGTGTTCCTGCACATCGACGCTGTGTACAGTCTGTCCGTCAGCCCGGTGAACGACAACGTGTTCGCCAGTTCTTCTGACGACGGACGCGTCCTCATCTGGGACACCCGCGAGCCGCCAAGTACAGGTGCATGCACAGTTTGTTTACTGTCAAGCTTGAAAATACTGAATGTACTCTTCCAATATCAGAGTACACACGATAACAAAGGTATCCCAACTGTAGCTGTGAACACGACAGGATGTCTGATTACTTAGAAGAACCGGTATTCCTCCATCTTGTGACTGTGTGACTCCCTCTCTTGGATATCAGCATGTGAAGGACACTGCTCAGGAACTAGTTGATGCTCTGTATGTGATGACTACTTCCATTCTGGAGAGGATCACAGATACATGCATCCTGAGAAGTATTCAGAAGAAAAAAAAACATTTTGAGAAAAAAAGTCAGTATTTAGTTTGTGACAGGATGTATGATTACCGACAAGAACCTGTATTCCTCCATCTTGTGACTGTGTAACTCCCTCTCTTGGATATCAGCTATTGGCTATACAAGAGAGGGAGTTACACAGTCACAAGATGGAGGAATACCGGTTCTTGTCGGTAATCATACATCCTGTCACAAACTAAATACTGACTTTTTTTTCTCAAAATGTTTTTTTTTTCTGAAGGTAATGTGAAGGACACTCTTCAGGAACTAGTTGATGCTCTGTATGTGATGACTACTTCCATTCTGGAGAGGGTCAGAAATACATGTATCCTGAGGTTGAAGCCAGTGATATTTTTCTAACAATTCTAAATAGAGAAGTTTTTTTAGCCACATTTGGTGCAGCAGGAGGCGTGTTCCTGTAAAGTGAATTGTTTGTCAATAATAATATCTTTCTGTCGTAATACCTGGTGATGCTTAGGGCTGCCTGCATGTAGAATAAAAGCACTAGTTTTGTCTATAGAATGTCCATCAACCAGAGCCCAGTCTGCTCTGATTGGTTAGCTGCCCGGCTCTGTTGTGATTGGTCAACCTGCTTAGAGATGTCCCGCCCCTTAGTCTATCATGTACAATGTTTTGGAACGCTAGCCAATGGGAGCGCGACTGTTACACAGTGATGTCACTTTGTTCCAGAACTTTGGGATTTTAGCCTTTGTTGACAATTTACATGCACAGAAACCTATAGAGTACAGGAGAGGGGAACCCCCCCCCCCAAAAGCAGAAAAGGGCTTCTTTAAAGTATTGAAAGCTTGTGGAGGACCTCCTGCTGTGACTCAGTGAGACTTGTTGATACAAAAGCAGCGGATCATCTTGCATGACGTCTTTCTATTTCCAAAGCTTCCCTGTGACCGTGACGAACTAATAATACATTCAGCTCAGGCTTTTTATTTATGTTGCAGCACAGTGGGATTTAAAAGTTCATATTTATGTGAAATAAAAGAAAGAAATATATATCTGAATAAATAATTATAAAAATAAATACATTGAGAAAAACTCAATACATTGAAATTAAATGTTATTAAAAAAAGATAATCATATTAAATAAACACCGTTGTAAAATAACACTCTGCAAAACTTACTTTCATTATTGAGTTATGTTTTTACTAACTTTTATAATGTTGTTATCTTTTTTACATGTATCACATCACACAACCGGACATTGCCCAACATCGACACATGGCAGATTACAAAATGATGCTAAAAATAAATAAAATAAAAAGTGTGCAGTTACTAGAAATCAGTTTAAAGTACAGACCAAGAATATAATTACATTTACAAATTGACCCAAAATACAATGAAAGCACGTCCACAAACAGAGCAGAGCTTGCAACTCTCCAAATAGATTAATTCAACATTTCCTCAGTAGTTTAGTCTTTTCACTTTAACCTTGCATAGCTTCTGTAATGTCCCCATTCTTTATACATTCCAAATGGTGTAAAATCCAGAAGCTTTCTTCCTTATATGCGAGTTTCTCAAGAGCCAGACTCAAAGAGACTTCTCCAGAGTCATTTCTTATGAGTACATTTTCCCACAGGCCAACAACAGCTTCAACAAAACTATTCCCCTCAAAGAACAAACAAACATGCCCTGCTGTCGTGAGAGAGAAAGTGCAGAAGGAAACATCCATTGAACTCAGGTTGCTGCTCTGAGATGCTAGCTCAGATACTTGGCGTCTCATCTCGGGTGCAGGTCATCAATGTGTGGGCTCAGGCTCTGAGCGGAGGAGACCCTCAGGATGGAGTGAAGGTGTGTGTGTAATATACCGGCGGGCCAGATCTAATAGTAATTAGAAATGATCCTGCGGGCCGAAATTAAATCCACCACGGGCCTGATTTGGCCCCCGGGCCTTGAGTTTGACACGTGTGCTTTAACCAGTGCCCCAGGGAGGGGCAACCAACATTTGTCCAACACAAAGCAATTGAGCGCCTGGCTTGTCGAAGGCAAAGGGTAGAAATGTTGATTATCTTGTAAAATAAACTGATCTGTTCCTTTAGAGCCGTTCTGCCTGGCCAGCTACCCCTCTGCGTTCCACAGCGTGATGTTTAACCCGGTGGAGCCGAGGCTCATCGCCACCGCCAACTCCAAGGAGGGCGTGGGATTATGGGACATCCGAAAACCTCGCAGGTAACGCTTTTTTTATTTAATTTTTTTGTATGTATTTCTTTTTTAGACATATTTATTGATTTTTTTTTTTTACATGATCATATTACACACCCAAAAATTCCCCAACATTAGACATATGGCAGGTCACAAAATAATGCTACATAAATAAATAAAAAGTGTGCAGTTACTAGAAATCAGTTTAAAGTACAGACCAAGAATATAATTACATTTGGAAATTAACAAATTCAACCAAAATACAGGGAACACTTTTAATTGACCTGCGTCTACTTCCTCTGGGGAGAAGAGATCTGACCTGAGTCACTGAGGAGTAATACAAGCAGTCCCCTGAGGCACTTGTGACACTAAGCTATACAAATACATACGTTTGAAATGAAATGTTATGGCATGCAACTAAAGCACAGTGGAGGTAATAAAAACATATATTATTATTAGAAAAAAAAGTAAAAGCATTAAGTTAGAAAGTAGAAAACTACTTAAAATAATTTGATTAAATCTTTATATATATATTATATTTGTCTGTGAATTAAGATATTTTTTTTTTTTAAATGTTATCTCTTCAAGTCATCTTCGTTTTTATTATCCATATTTTGTATTGCATTTTTGACTTTTTAATTAATCTGTGTGTATTTTACCGGTGCTTTATTTATACTGGTCTAGCAATATAACCTGCACTATTGTATTAAAATGTATCGTACTCCGTTACATTTGCACTATTTTATTTTAATTTAAATGTTTGTCTTCTGTCCTATATATAATATGTTGCACTGTAGGAGGAGCTCGGGACCTACGCTGTAGCTACCATGCATATGATGATAAAACCCTTGAATCTTGAACCCCCCTCTGCCCCTGTGATGCTCGTTTGTCCAGCAGGTGGCGCTGTTGTCTTACTGTTAAACTAGCCAGCAGCTGCAGAGAGTAAATGTTTACAGTAAAGCACGAGTGTGAAAACTGTGGATAAAGTGTGTGTTTACACGCTCTCAGGTTTGGTTGGGTTTCTGTTACTAATGCATACACAACAACACGTCCGACTGAACCGTGAGTCACTTCTGCCGTCATACGATACGATAACACTTTAATGGTCAGGTCAAGTCTGAAATGTGACTTGCACCACAGCTGCTCCGTGTGTAACATCAACACACGCATATCAAGACGCAGTACATGAACAACAAACAACAAACATTGAACATAACGGCAGGGTCAGTGAGAGATGCTCAAAGAGCCTTCGGCGTGCTTCTGATCCGGACTCGGCTCTGTGTTCACTGAGAGGACTGACTGGAGCACAGAGGATGCTTCAGTCTGGCTTGATTGATCTCCGTTAGATGGTAGCAGTTGATATTCTCTGTTCAGAGCGTGCTTTGGGTCCCAGAGGGTGTCGTTGGACAGCCTCGCGTCACGAGGTTATTATGGCACGCTGAGTCAGGAAGTCTCTGACCGGGTGGACCAACAGTCTTTGAGCATATTTGTAACCGTGAGCTCTGACTCTGCAGATAGACCAGGTTTACAGGTCGATCACTTTCACATTGTTTCACTTCCTAATCTCTTCCTCTGCCGTCTCCTCCTCTCCCTCAGCTCCTTGCTGCGTTACGGCGGCAGCATGTCTCTGCAGAGCGCGATGAGCGTCCGCTTCAACAGCTCGGGCACTCAGCTCCTCGCTCTGAGGCGCCGCCTGCCGCCCGTCCTCTACGAGCTGCACTCACGCCTGCCCAGCTTCCAGTTCGACAACCAGGGATACTTCAACTCCTGCACCATGAAGAGCTGCTGCTTCGCTGGGGACCGCGACCAGGTGGGCCACACATCCTCCACGTATTACAGATACCATCCATACTACGAGCAGCAGATACTTACATAATACAAATATCATCAATACTACGAGCAGCAGATACTTACATTTCAAGTTCCAAGGCTTTTAGTGTCGTGTGTACAGTAGCTACAGTGTAGCTATGACGATGAAAATCTGAGGTCACAGGCTCCTCCAACAGTGCAACACAATAAAACGGATACAAATAGTAAATACAATAAAATATATATTATTATTATTATATAAATATCATTATTACGGCAAGGAGAAATGCCTCAAAGGGCCGTACCAAGCAAGCAAACAAAAGCAAAAACAAATACAAACGTCATAAAATGGCATAAAAATGATAAAACAACATAAGTATTGCCATTTTCATGAAGTGAAATAAAATACATGGTTGTATGAAATTATAAGAAGAAAGAATTTGAAGGAAAATGTAATATAATTTATTATGTATTATAGTTATATAATTTAAAGCATTGGAATTGGACATTTAAATACACATTTTCTTATTTAAAAATCCAAGAAAATAGAAAGAAAATAAATGAGAAAAATATATATTATTAATAATAATATGTAAAATATCATAAATATGTTTAAAAAAAGCAGTAGTTATAAAATACAAGATTAAAATAACAAGTAAATATTAACATACTAAGAGTAGCTAGACATGTATCTAAAGAATACACAATATGTTTAACAGACCAAACTACTGCATCTCAAATATAAACATAGTATACTTTAGACTTTATACAACTGAGCAAAGTAGTTGCATTGTAACTTATGTTCTATGTAAAAGCAAAGAACTGTAGTGTGTTAATGCCATCCCGTTCGAGTGCATGCACTTCTATGAAATCAATACCTTCCATGTAAATATATAATGCATATAATATATCGCCCTCAGGGGAGCGATCGGGCTCCTGGTTCGTGAAAACAAACCGTGCAGACTTTGTTTTATCTGCTTCTTTAAAATGTGAGGAACATGTGGGAGCAGTACAGATAAAAATAGAATAATGAGTTCCTGCTGTATTTCCTCCTCCTCCTCCTCTTCCTCCTCCTCAGACATGAGCTCACCCTGCAGACATGTTTGTTATGTTAGCATTATTCTCTGGTGTCGTGAAGATTTAAAAAAACAATCCTGCGCTTTGACGGAGGAATTGTAATGTTGGAGGATCAGCTGCTGCAACTGGGAAAACTGGATATGGATTGGTTTAGTGTAGAAAGACCTTTGATCTCTGATGTGGATACACAAGTGTATAAAGAAAATCCCAAACTTTTTCGGAAATAAAAGCTTTAAGGTTCCTTAGAACAATCAAAGTCAACGGATGAAAACTAAAAGTCTACAATTTAAAAAAAATAAATACATCACATTGCATTTAGCTGAGGCTTTTATCCAAAGCGACTTAGTGCGTTCGACCAACAAAATACAACCTTGAAGAAAACAGAATCATATAAGTACATCAGGCTTCATAGAGCAAAACATTTCAAGTGCTACTCAACTGGCTTTAGGTAAGCCAGCCCTTTTATTAGTATATAAGTGCTTTGTTAATAGTTCTATCGCTCGAAGTGGAGTCGAAAGAGATGAGTTTTCAGTCTGCGCCGGAAGGTGTGTAAGCTTTCTGCGGTCCTGATGTCAATGGGGAGCTCATTCCACCATCTTGGAGTCAGGATAGCAAACCCACGTGTTTCTGCTGATGGGAACTTGGGTCCCCTTCGCAGCGAGGGTGCAGCGAGCCGTCTGGCTGATGCAGAGCGGAGTGCACGTGCTGGGGTGTACGGTTTAACCATGTCCTGGATGTAGGAAGGGCCAGATCCATTCGCAGCATGGTACGCAAGTACCAGTGTCTTGAAGTGGATTCTAGCAGTTACTAGAAGCCAGTGGAGGGAGCGGAGGAGCGGCGTGGTGTGGGAACATTTAGGAAGTCACAAAATGACTCGTAAAAGTAAAGAAATACTACAAAAATAGGCAAATTGACTACAAAATGTCACAAACGAACTAAAAGAAGATACCAAATAACTACAAAAAGAGGCAAAAGGACTACAAGAAGTCACACAACGACCACTTAATGATTACAGACACAAAACAACTTCAAAAATAGATGAAAAGATCCACAACCACGACAAAAAGAGAAAGCCTAACAAATAATAGAAATGGATGAGACTTGGATTATATTGCACACGTTCTGAGGATTTCTCTAAACGCCTGATGCTTCCACTCCTCTCTCCTCGGTTCGACTCCTCCGCTCGCATCTCCTGTGGGCGGGACTAAGACGCGAGGATAGGAGTCGAGGAGGGAAATTAGAGAATTGAGAAGAGATGAATCCTTTATTTTTAGTTCTCTGTGGAGTCCTTACAGAAAACCAAACGGATACAAAGGACCGCTTTGTGGCTGAAGTTGTCCTTTAGGAAACGGCGTGTTTGCTCTCACAGCGTTTTCAGAAACGTCCTCATGGAGTCCCGAAGTCTGGAGGATTTTCTCAGGTCGATGTGAAATCAGAGAGCAGGGTGGCAGAACACAGAGGTGATGAAGAGGAGGAGGAGGAGGAGGAGGAAGAGCTGGTGTCACATTCCTGCCTGAGTCTGCAGGTGTTCACCGTTCAGCCCTAAAGCTACACCAACATTAATGTGATTTATTGTCACGCCAGATGGTTTCTATTTTTCAACAAAAAAAGGAACATAGTTTTAAAAAGTATTACAAAATTACTATAAAGAGACCTTTTACTTACAATGGCTAAAAAAGACTAAACAGACACACATAAAGAGACAGCATTTCCCTAAAGAGACAGAAAATGAATAAAATCAGATGTAAAATGACTACATAACAACTACAAAGTCAAAAAGGAACTACAAAGTGACATAAAACAGCTAAACAGGGGGTCCGCGGGTCTTAAAGTACTAAAAGTTGATCAATCAGTTTAGCGAAAATGAAGGCTATTAAAAAGTATTAAACGTCATTTCCAAGGTGTTACATGTTGTAGCTTGTTTTCAGTAAGTATCTGAATGGTCCAGAGAGGTTGTGTTCTACCGTCTGCCTGAATGTAGTCACGGCGTAGGTGTGTAGTGAGATTCTGTGTAGTTTATTGATGGCATCCCGTTGGGTTTGACGTCATCTGAACAGGACGTCGCACGCTCACTGCTTGATAGCACGAAGGTCCGTTTACGCCGGTTGCTAAGCAACATCGTTATGGGGAAATGCAAGTCTGCGTCCAAATGGTTGGAAGATAAGGAGGAAGGACAATCAATACTGTATATAGTCAATGTGAGGTCAAGTGTGTCGCCAAGGTAACCGGTTAAAACTCCAAGTGGCCATGAGGTCTTAAAATGTACGGAAAGGGTCTTAAAGAAGGTCTTAAAGGTGACATGTCGTGCTTTTCCGGTTATTGCCCGTCCCCTTGTTGTTATGAAGGTTTGTCTGCATGTAAACGGTCTGCAGAGTCAAAACCCTCAAAGTGCACCCTGTAGGGAGTAAAGCTCTAACACAGAAAATACCTCCCAAAACGCCTCGTTGGAGATACGTCACTGTCCATTTGATTCTTCCGGGGACATCATGATGTCATCCGTACCCGGAACGAAATGGACCAATCCGCGGAGCCGTTACGTTAAGCCCCCGCTGATTGGTCCAAATTGACCAATCCACGGACTTCCTCACTCACTCGGTGCAGCAGCTCTGCTGATCTCTCCTCCCTGGCTGCAGGCTGATAACAGACAGTTGGGATCGCGGCGAAATTCTCTCTGCAGACCCATTCTCACAGCGTCTATCGACCTTTTTCTTACTCAATATCAAGCCACACTTATTGTGGTTACTTCGGCTGTGACTTTGTGTGTGCTCAGGGTGAGTTTGGCTGTGTTTCGCTAAACAAGGAAATCACACCTCCACGGAGCTCAGCGCGCTTCACAACGTCCCGACTGGTCCCGACCAATCAGAGCACACTGGGCTCACAGGGGGGGGGGGCAAGAGCGGCAATGAGCCGTTTAGTGGAGAGAGTGAATACACACACTTTACAGAGATGCTGTGAGAAACCAATGTGAGTTTGGAAAATTGCACAATATAGATCTATTCTAGTAGACTCAACGATGGAACTATGATCAGTGGAAATGGCCATGGGACCTTTTAAAGTGAACATTTGACTTCAGGATTCCTGCAAACACCCTGTATATAAAGAGACATATGGCCGAAACAAAAGTCACGGAATCATCCCAAAGACCCACAAAATGAGAACTAAACATCGACAAGAGACACAGAAACACGTCTGTTCCCAGGGGCCCATTATCTCATCATCAGGATCTAAACCTGCTGCTATCAGACATTTCTCTCGGTCTGTTCCTCTTCATGTTACATACGTGTTTATAAGACCATGCCTGTAACATACCTGCAGCGACAGACTGGTCTAAGTGGAGCCATGTGTTACACCAGGGGTGTCAAACTCAAGGCCCGGGGGCCAAATCCGGCCCGCGACTTCATTTTATGTGGCCCCTTAAGAGCTTACAAAGAATATAATATGTTTATTATACGGTTACATGCTACTTTACACGTTTGCATGTTGCCCATAAACTACATGTCCCACAATGCATCTGGAATTTGCCTTTTTGTCTCAGAATTTGATTTTTTTTCTTCAAAATATGCCTTTTTTCTTAGAATTAGCCTTTTTTCAGAATTAGAAAATGTTACTTTTTTAACAAAAATGTTACGTTTGTTTCAAAATTTCACTTCACCCCCCCCCAAAAATGTCACTTATTTAAAAAAAAAAAAAAAAAAATCCCCGATAATAATCCAATGCAGAGGCAATAATGTAATAATACATTATTTTACATATATTAAATATTTGTATATGTATTTTTAAATGGTCTTAAAGTTACAACCGGCCCTTTGAGTGCAACCATAATGCTGATGTGGCCCGCGATGAAATTCAGTTTGACACCCCTGCCTTAGTGTGTGTGCGTGTGTGTGTCTGAACATGCCTCTGTTTCCTCCTCAGTACATCTTGTCTGGCTCCGACGACTTCAACCTCTACATGTGGAGAATCCCAAAGGACCCAGAAGCCTGTGAGCAATGTTGTTTTAACTCATTATACACCCAATGTTAGTTGGAAGCTTTCAGGAATGAACAGTTTATCAAATACATATATTTTTACTTTCAGATAAGATTTTGTATTTTTTTGAAGTGGGGAATTTTATTACATTTTTAATGAAAAATAAGCTATATTTTTTACATTCTTTAGGATATAATTAAAGAATAAACATAGTGGTTTATTCGTACCTTATTTTAGATCACATCACACAGCTATCGTTAGTTGGACACTTACAGGAAATAATGAAAAGGTTTTTCAAATGTTTAGGATGTAATTAAAGAATAAATATAGTGGTGAAACAAATCCTGATCGCCCTTGAGAAAGTAAAAAAGAACTCTCTGTGAAGTCAAATGTAATAACTCTGGGAAGAAAATCCCAAAAATGCGTCCAGGAATGTAGCTCCACCTTTACACATTTATGGACTTCATTTTTCCACAGATTACTCACTCTGAAAATATGTGAACAGACGGTTGGTTCTACTGGGGATTACTTTGCCGTCTCTGTTGGTTTTAATGACTTCTTCTTCTTCTGTGTTTTATATTAAAATAAACTGTTAGAAAAATATCACTCGACACCAGTTTGAGAATCAATAATCGGGTACTAATTTATTCTTGCAGGAAGGAGCAGGGTTAAAGCACATGGAGCAAATACACAGTGGGCCAACATAAGAAAATGGGTGCTAGTCGAGGGCCGGACTGGTTCAATGTTTATTGCAGAACTTATTAAATGAACTTATTGCACATATTAAACCTGGAACTAACAAAGCTTAGATTATTGCCTATAAAAACAACATTAAATAATCAGTTGCATTCATTTCTTATGGCTCTATCTGCAGCTTCTCCAGAGTCATTTCTTATGAGTACATTTCCCCACAGGCCAACAACAGCTTCAACAAAACTATTCCCCTCAAAGAACAAAACAAACATGCCCTGCTGTCGAGAGAGAAAGTGCAGAAGGAAGCATCCATTGAACTCAGTGTGCTGCTCTGAGATGCTAGCTCAGATACTTGGCATCTCATCAGGGTGCAAGGTCATCAATGTTTGGGGTCAGGCTCTGAGCGGAGGAGACCCTCAGGATGGAGTGAAGGTGTGCGTGCAATATACCGGAGGGCCAGATCTAATAGTGATTAGAAATTATCCTGCGGGCCGACATTAAATCCACCACGGCCCTGATTTGGCCCCCGGGCCTTGAGTTTGACCCATGTGCTGTATGGTTCAACTCACACACATGAGGTAAGCTGCTCAAAGGAACAGGAAAGCACATCAAGCTTATAGTCTAAGTTCAGTCCCACTCATAGTCATACATCGGTTTGGTGTCTGCATGTTCATGCAGGTATTTCCATTTACGACGATGTTGCTCTTTGCCCCTCAAAGGATGGGAAGACGAGAGATGGGTGTCTTCCCATCTGTAGATAGACAAAGTGAATTATGCCCTGCCTCCTGCTATCTAAAGAGGAGGCAGCTGCACGGTCATACACAGGACCACGGTTGTTAGATAACATAGGAATAGGAAAGTAACTTGTATTTTCCCCGACATAAACTCATTGTTTTCCTTCTTTAAGGGGGCGCAGGCCGGGTGGTGAACGGTGCGTTTATGATCCTGAAGGGCCATCGGTCCATCGTGAACCAGGTGCGCTTCAACCCTCACACCTACATGATCTGCTCCTCTGGCGTGGAGAAAGTCATCAAGGTGAGTCAGCATCAGCGCTGTGTGTTTAATAAAGAGACAAAGGTATTTTATTTTGAAGAGCCGCTATATATGGGATACTGAATTCCTACTGGATTCATGAGGCGCGTTCACACCGCAGTACTTTTCCCACGAAGGTTCATGAGAACTTAGTTCATGAGAACTCTTGTCGCGTTCACACCAAAAAGAGCGGAACTAAAATTAGTTCATGAGAACCTTTTTACCCCCTTTTCACCCCCTGCTAGAGAGCAGGGACTTTCGTGGGAGAAAAAGGTTCCTATTTCTGATTGGCTGGGCGGATTGCAAACCACGCCCCGTAAAACAACCAAAAAGTTTTGTGAAGCCGCCATTTTATTATCCTCGCATTAGCATTATTAGCATTAGCATTATTAGCATTAGCCCAGCGCAGAAACGCAGAGAGACTAACTTATGGCAACACAAAAGAAAACATGGGAACGGTGGAGATGAGGAGGTGTCGGCGTTCTGGCGATTTACTTAGAAGCTGCTGGTAGTCCCAGCAGCTTCTACTGAAGCCAGTCCCCAACTCCGGGGACTTCCGGCCGGGGACTTTGGGCGGCAGTATACGCCGTGAAGTGGTTTGCCAGTAAACCCAAAGCAGAAGAAGAAGAAGAAGAAGTAGTGACGTCAGCGGCTTCATTTGCCTAATCCACCCCCAGGGACTTATTCCGGTGTGAACGCGATCTGTACTTAGTTCATGAGAACTAACGGCCCGTCTACACTACAGGCATCGAAAAATGCTTTCAACGCTTCGCCCATTCATTTGAATGGGGTGACGTAGAAGATTTTTAAACATCGCCGAACTGCATTGTGGGGAGCATGGCATGGCTTTGCAAGCATCACGAGCATCTATCGGCATCGATGCTTGCGTATGCAAATCTGACAGTACAAGTGCTAGCCAATCAAACCGCGTGTATGCTGGGAGAGAGTAAGCAGGTCATTTCCTCATATTCAAAAAAATGGAGCGGTAGTGAATCACCTGGTGCTGAATGATCAGTCTCTGTTCATCTACCGGGATACAAACCGGAGGAGCGAGGCATGGAGGGAGGTGGCAGAGACAGTGGGTGAAACTGGTAGGTTTTCGCCTGTTTGGGGATTTTATATCCAGTTTACTTCGTTTTAACATTGCTATTTCTCTGTATGCCGGGGGCGGGCGGGAGATTCCTGATTGGTTGTTGGTCGCCTTGGGCGCGAGAAATTGCCAAGCCTCAGACACGCCCAGCTTCAAGATGTTTTGATGCCTGTAGTGTAGACGGGCCGTAAAGAGTTCTCATGAACTAAGTTCTCATGAACCTTTGTGGGAAAAGTACTGCGGTGTGAATGCGCATTGGAATGTTTTATTTTGAAAATTGCAAAATAACTAAAAAAAGAGTAGAATATATTTTTTAAAGCCACTAAATTCATAGCATTGGAATAGTGTATATTGTGAAGATATAGAAATATATTTTTGTTCTTCTTTTAATAGTTTAAATATATTTATTTAATTTCTCTGTTGTGATTGGTCAACCGCTTAGAGATGTCCCGCCCCTTAGCCTATCACGTACAATGTGTTGGAGCGCTAGCCAATAGAAGTGCAATGTTAACCGACCAGGTAATAATATGAATTAGGAAAAAAATAGATTATTTTTATTATGTTTTATATAAATACAAATAATTTAGATTATTATTTGGGACGTAATAATACATCCCTATTGCATCATCAGTTTTTTCTTCTTGTAATTAAAATTAAATGAAGCATTAATTTTGATCTGTTAAGTTCATTGACAAAAACCCTCCTCACTACTGAGGTTTTTTACGCTTCTGGAATATCAGCTGTTGTTTTTTTAATCTGTGATAATCTTTGAGTTGCTGCGTCACGATGTTGGCTCGGTTTCTCTCCTCTGGTTTTGTTTTGGCCGACTCACTTCAGTTTCATCACTCAGATATGTTGCTGATAGAAACTGAACACATGTTGTTTTCTTATCAGAAAAACACTCCCACTCTTTTCATGATCTCAGACTGAAAATGAGAGTGAGAAGAGAAATAAAAAAGCTCCCCTGGTCTTCAGTTACACTGTATTTATCTTAACGTGTCAAAATACCATTTAAATGATATGGTGCTGCTTCTATGGCAAATCATATCCCACTTAATAACACGTCTTTGATCGATACTGATCCTGCAAGAAAATCTCTCCATAATTATGTTTTTAATTAAATTGACCATAATGATGTAAAACGATAATTCCCTTTCATTAGAATACTTTATTTATTCAGCGTTAGTGGGTACAAAGGAATCGAATGTTTTGATTAAATATCATGCAGCCCTATGTCTAAAAATGCTCTCTTAATTTGAATGATCTTCTCCCATTGAAATCAGGTGAAGGTAATCAGATTTCCTCAGACATTGGTCTTCACAAACAATGTAAGGATCCTCACAAGACATTCAGCTGACGCTTTTATCGAAAGAGGCTTACAATAAGTGAGACTATGAAGGCTGTATGAGAAAAATAAAGAACTTTTTGAACATTAAAGCATGGAGACATGTCACAGGAGACACTACATACTGATATACACCTGAACATCAGCAGGAGAGGACTCTTTAAAGTAGAGACACTACATACTGATATACACCTGAACATCAGCAGGAGAGGACTCTTTAAAGTAGAGACACCACATACTGATATACACCTGAACATCAGCAGGAGAGGACTCTTTAAAGTAGAGACACTACATACTGATATACACCTGAACATCAGCAGGAGAGGACTCTTTAAAGTAGAGACACTACATACTGATATACACCTGAACATCAGCAGGAGAGGACTCTTTAAAGTAGAGACACTACATACTGATATACACCTGAACATCAGCAGGAGAGGACTCTTTAAAGTAGAGACACTACATACTGATATACACCTGAACATCAGCAGGAGAGGACTCTTTAAAGTAGAGACACCACATACTGATATACACCTGAACATCAGCAGGAGAGGACTCTTTAAAGTAGAGACACTACATACTGATATACACCTGAACATCAGCAGGAGAGGACTCTTTAAAGTAGAGACACTACATACTGATATACACCTGAACATCAGCAGGAGAGGACTCTTTAAAGTAGAGACACTACATACTGATATACACCTGAACATCAGCAGGAGAGGACTCTTTAAAGTAGAGACACTACATACTGATATACACCTGAACATCAGCAGGAGAGGACTCTTTAAAGTAGAGACACTACATACTGATATACACCTGAACATCAGCAGGAGAGGACTCTTTAAAGTAGAGACACTACATACTGATATACACCTGAACATCAGCAGGAGAGGACTCTTTAAAGTAGAGACACTACATACTGATATACACCTGAACATCAGCAGGAGAGGACTCTTTAAAGTAGGACTCTTTAGATGAGATAGGATACATGTGGGAACTTTCTGCAGTAATGATACCAAGTTTTCTGTTTTTCATTCTGGCATTCTATCTTTTGATGAGCTTGACTTTATCATTGTTCCTCCCCCTCAGGCGTGGAGTCCGTACCAGCAGCCGGAGAGCTTGGGGGATCTGGAGGGCCGGGTGGAGGATAAGTCCCGCAGCCTGTACACTCACGAGGAGTACATCTCCCTGGTGCTGAACTCCGGCTCCGGGCTCTCCCACGACTACGTGAGCCAGTCGATCCAGGAGGACCCGCGCATGATGGCCTTCTTCGACTCGCTGGTGCGCCGCGAGATCGAGGGCTGGAGCTCCGACTCGGACTCGGACCTGAGTGAGGAGGCCATCATGCAGCTGCACGCCCGCGGACGAAGAACCACCACCAGAACCACACCAACACTTCCTCTTACTCTTCCTCCTCCGGCTGCTGCTGCTGCTCCTCACAGCGACTCGGAGAACTCCTCCTCTTCCTCACTGGTTACGGAGGATCGTCCGAGGAGGAGGAGGAGAAGAAGGAGAAACCAGAGCCAAGTTTCGGGGTTCCTTGTAAACGAGGATTCGGACTCTGAGTTCTGGTTGGACCCGATGCCGCGTCCTCGCTCCCCCAGCCCCCAAGAAAACTCTGCGCTCTCCAGTGCCGCCTCCTCCTCCTCCTCGCCGTCGCTCCCCACCGCCGTCGCCGCTGCTTCCTCTTCCTCCTCCTCTTCCTCCTCCAGCTCCAGCAGCGAGGATGAGCAGCGTCGCAGCGCGGTGAGGAGGAGGAACGTGATGCGGCGCCGACGCATGAACGTGGTCTCCAGAGCCGAAGATCGACCCGATCCGACGCCGCTGTTCTCCGCCGTCGACTCCTGCAACTACCCGTGCATATCTGTGGACGATTTCACCTCCTCTTCATCTGGGGAGGTGCAGAAACCCAGAGAGGAGGAAGAGGAGGAGCTGAGTCCGTCTGACTTTGTGTGTCTGAGCCCGGAGGAGGCTGGACACCGGACTGGAGATAAAGGGGGATGTGAGGCGGGCAGCAGTTCCTTCCCTTTGGACTCCTTGAGCCGTGGGACTAAAGGGCGCCACCGGACTGCAGCTCCTCCCCCCCAGAGAGAGGAGGTCCAGAGAGAGGAGGTCCAGAGAGAGGGAGTCCAGAGAGAGGGAGTCCAGAGAGAGGGAGTCCAGAGAGAGGCGGTCCAGAGAGAAGGGGTCCAGAGAGAGGAGGTCCAGAGAGAGGGGGTCCAGAGAGAAGGGGTCCAGAGAGAAGGGGTCCAGAGAGAAGGGGTCCAGAGAGAAGGGGTCCAGAGAGAGGAGGTCCTGAGAAAGGAGGTCTTGAGAGAGAGCTTCCTCGCCTCCTCGGACTCAGAGGAGGACCCCCAGCCCCCGAGGGGGAGCGCTCTGAAACGGACTCGTGTCGCGTCAGACGACGGAGGCTCTCCTTCAGAGAAAAGATGTAAAACATAACGACTCCAAGAAGAATCGTTAAAAAGACTTTGTTTGGAAAGAAAGTGGGTTTTTATTTCTTTTAATGCGTCTCAAACTCACCGATGTTGACGTAAAGAAACTGCAAACATTTGTTAATTAGTTGCTGAACAAATGTAATTATTCCTTTGGTCAAACCGGAGAAACATTTGAAAGCCAACGACTCGGAGAGAAATCGTTTTAAATGTTCAATTGGAGAGAAAAGTTTTTTTTTTTTATGGGTTTCCATAACTCAGATATTCCTTTTTATACGTCTTAAACGCACTCATTTTGACGTTGGGGAACTACAAATAAAAGAAAGTGGTTATTTTTTGTTTCTAAACAGTTGTCATCAGTCCTTTGGTCGAACCAGAGAAGACATTAAGAGATGGAAGATTTAAAAAAAGTTAAATTGTTGATAACGGGTGAGGGGATTTTAGTGACGGTGTTTATTTTCAGTGTTTCAGAGCTCCTCTGTTCCTACGGAGGGTGAAAGTGTTGCAGCGTTTTAATTTCTCCACACTTGAGTGTAAATCTGATTTTTTTTTATTTTAAGTGATTCTCGGCTGCCGGAGCGTCGATGATGCTCTTTTTGTTCCCATGCAATTAAAGAATCATTTTGTTCTCTACAAATCTGCAGCTTCTTCCTCAGGGTCTTTTTTGCTGAATGCTTAAATTATAATTCACTTTTTTTGGGTCTGAAAAGAAGTTATTACAAACCGCCAGGTGACAGTTACCACGGTTCAGTGGCGAACCGTGTCTATGACAACTGGACCTTCTGTAGACACACACATACACACCCCCCGCCGCCGCATTACATCCCTCCCTTATTTCAGATAATAATAATAATTCCTTATATTTATTATAGCGCTTTTTCAATGACTCAAAGCGCTTTACATATACACACATTACACATATATCATACATGCAATGGTCAGATACTGTGGACAATACCCACAGGAGCAAGTTCAGGTGAAGTGTCTTGCCCAAGGACACACCGGCTTTACAGACCGAACAGATGAACATTGACTTTTGAAATTAACGAAATGTAAATAAGAATTTCAGTCAAAGGTCTCATTCTTAGTAATCAAATTAAGAATTGAATGTCTCAATTAGGGCTGCTCGATTATGGCACAAATCATAATCTCGATTATTTCGTTCAATAATTGTAATTGCGATTATTAAATGCGATTATTCATTGACTTTGTAAACATCCATTTATTGGAGAAAAAATTTGAACAATATGTTTTTAACAGCCGATTACCCTGAACTTAAAGTAGAATTCAATTGTTAATTGTTTTCGTAATCGTTGCAAGCCGTAATCACGTTTTAAAATACGATTAATTGAGCAGCCCTAGTCTCAATGTTTTAACTTAAATGACTGAGTCTTCTTCGTCACTAGCAAAAATGTCCCAATTCTGATTGAATATCTGGTTGGAACAGGACCTTCGGGGTTGATATTCTCGTTTTGGAGCTGATGAGTTTCCTCACCTGGTGGGTCAGGAAGTTGTAGATCCAGATCTTTGTCTGAGTCAGATCCAATCGGAACTGAAGGTGGGAGCCGTTTGAAGTGTGAGGAGTTTCGTGTTATCTCATGTCCTGGGCGAGCTGCTGTCCCCATTGATCCTCTGACCTTCACGATGGTGTAAGGTTTGCTTCCATAAGGAGTCATGAGCTTGCCTTTGTGCTATGCCGTCAGAATATCAATGTCACCTGGTTTGAGGATAGAAGGTCGGGCTCTGTTTTTGCGGTCGGCATGCTGATCAATATCTTGGAGTTTGGTGTCAGGTGTGTGATGTTGAGTCACATGAAGAGCGGGGAGAGTGGTGTTGAGTTTTCTCCCAAACATTAACTCTGCTGGAGTCAGCTGTGTAGTACCGTGTGGGGGTGCACGGTAATCTCTAAGAAAACTAGAGGTTCTGTTTCCATGGTTTTCCTTCAGTGTGTTTGGCTGTTATGGTTTCCTTCACTGTTTTCATGAAGCGTTCAGCTTCTGAATTAGCTCTCGGTCAATACAGTGTTATTTTTTCTGTTTTTTAATCCGAGATAGTGGCTGAAATCTTTGAATGGAGGTCCATTCTCTGTTTTCACCACATGTGGGATACCATAGGGTGAGAAGATTCTGTCCAGTTTGGGAATCACTGTAGTGGCTGCTGTGGACTTTAGTATCCCAACTTCGGGGAACCTGGAATACTCATCAATAACCACAAGCAGGTAATCACCTGATGGGGAAAGGTCCTGTAAAGCAGGGGTTACTGCCGGGCCGCGAAATAGCTGTGAGTTTATCGTAATATTTGCAGAACTATAAATATTTTATCATATTTTTTTCAAAAAGTGTTTAATGTTCGCACCTATACCAGTCATATTATTTCATCCAGTAGCCTAGTTAATCTTTCACCAGAAAACCGTTGAAAATGGCTTTTATGATGTTCCGAGGGATTCGGCGGCTGAGCCTGCTCTCAGCCTCTCGTGCGCACGAGAAAGTTACCGGTGCCAAGTAGGAAGAGGAGCGCACAGGAGACAACCGTTTAATTGCAGACTGTTATGTTTATGTGGGGAAATGGCAGTGCATACATTATGATATATTTCAAACTCTGACTTCATTTTAAGGACATGTCGGCCAGGGGTGTAGAGCTATCTGTTTAAGCACCAGATTGGCAAAACAGGAGAGTAAACCGGTCTGCCTTGATCTATGAATTCATGCCAGGGACTCTCACGGTATCTGCTGCCCGCAGCTGTTTTATAGAAGGAAAGCCTCCTTCACTTCATGAAATGGCTGCAGGCAGCATCAGGAGGCAGCGGGACGTGTACTCCGCCTCTGAGAGGTGCAGCACCAGCGGGTAAAGATGTGCCTTTTTACGCACCGCCTTCGCTGTGTTTACCTTCATCAGAACAGCGAGTGACTGCAGGCTGCTACGTGTTAACCACACACACACACGTCTACACACATCTCTACACACATCGAACTGCCCGATTACTGCCCCTTTTATTAGTTTTATGAAGGAGATGTCCAGTCACCAAGGCGCATGATGTACGTTCGGTGTGTTTGTGTCTGTCCGACACCGGCATTTGTTTTCAAATGACCATGAACAGTAATTTACACACATCTGGCTAACTCCATAGGTAGCCTATATGCGGGTGTTCCCAAAATAAATTAGTTTAATCTTAATCTCGATGTAGTGCTAAATGCTGTCGAACGTGCACCGGAACGAACGTCACTATCATATCTTCTGAAAACATGCCAGTGACAAACACACGCACACACACACACACACACACACACACACACACACACACACACACACACACACACACACACACACACACACACACACACACACACACACACACACACACACACACACACACACACACACACCGAATAAAGGTTGGGAACCCCTGCTGTAAAGTCAATAGAAACATTTGGACCTTTGGGAAGTTCAGACATTAAGTGGTTCCATGTGATTCTGGGAGGTTGCTGCTTGACATGGTATGCAGTGTTTTATCAACTTTTCCACCATTTCATCTATGCCTGGAAACCATACTTTTTCTCTTCCTAGTTGTTTGGTCTTAACAATGCCAAGATGGCCGCCATGGGCTAGGCTTATTGCCTTACGTTGGAGAGAGGTAGGTAGCACAAGTCGTGTTCCTCTGAGAATGACATTCTCTCCAGCGTTGACTGTCAGTTCGTTTCGTAGGCGGTGGAGTCCTTTCAGCATTGGATACTCAGTGTAGTCCGAGTCCTGTGGTGCATGTCTCCAGTGTCCTGACCTCAAAGAATGCATCACTTTACATAATGTAGGATCATTCTTTGTTTCTGTTTGGACTTCTTCAAGTGTCATTGCCTTTGGAACAACATTGTCAATGACAAAGTTGACATATTCCTCAGCCATGCGAGACAATCTGCTTGGTATGTTTCCCTCAAGGATGTCTGGACATGTAATCGGCAGGGTTATCTGTTCCCGCTTTGTACTTGATAATGTAGCTGTGTGGTTGTTGAAGATCAGTTCAAGCGGTTTGTGATCTGCGATGCCAGTGACGTGTGACCCATCGAGATACAGGTGGAAGTGTTCGCATGCCCAGAGGATTGCCAGAGCTTCTCTCTCTGTTTGAGAATAGCGCTGTTCCACTGGTGTGAGTGCTCGGCTGGCATTAGGGATGTCCCGATCACCTTTTTTTGCTCCCGATCCGATTCCGATTTTGACAATCTGCCGATACCGATTTTTTCCGATCTGTATGCAATGCATTAAGAGAAAACAAAGGTAACAGATAACGGCTGGTCATCCAACGCGATGAGTTCAGCTATCTTGGCTGTTATTTTTTTGGCCTTTTCTCTGTTCTGGGGCCGTTTCTCTTTCCTTTTGAAAGTCTCTGAAAGTGTCGGTTGTTTCAGTGCCGTTACCCGAGTGGCCGCTGTGTACTCGTCGTGTTGTTGTTGGTGTTTGTTTCTCAGGCGGCGTGTTAGATTGGTCGTGTTGAACGTAGCTCTGTTCTTTCCACCACGCGGAACCTCCTTCTTGCAAACATTGCATCTGGCTGTTACACTGCCTTCGCTTTCAATTTTATAATACTTCCAAACTCCTGACATGTTCTCCGTCCCGACTCCCGAGTCACCAGCTGAACGTAGCCTCTCGTTAGCTTACTGCTACTATTAGACACTGCGCCCACTCTGTTGCCAGATTTCAGAGAAATAAGCAACCAGGTCTGAAAACAAGCCCAACAGAAGCAACACATACATGATGTTGTGTCATTTTAAACCAAAACTAAGTCCTCAGGATGACTTTAAGACGTGAACATGGTCATTTTTGTTTTTGCCTGGAACCGAGGGAAACTCTGAAAGAATACGCCCATTGGCTACAAATCAATATATGATTGGTTGATCAAACTGTCAGTCCAAAGGTACGCTCTCATTCAGTGCAACGGCCAGGGTATTCGATCAAGGATGTAGAATACCTTGGTTGAAGGATATTCTACCCAGAGACCCAGAACAAGATTTGATTGGTTGCTTTCTTTTCTCACACAAACCACTGAAATGCGTAGCGCATGGTCCGAGAAGGACAAACAAATCAACGTAACACTGTAATATTACAGATCAACAACACAGATACGATTCTCATTTATTAATTTTATTATATTTTATTTATATAATTAAATCGATTTGTTTTATCTGAGTGTTCCAGGGTATTCTCTGAATACATTGAAGGCCCTGACGGTTCGCCACTGCCATGCTTACACGGCTTCATGTGAAAGGGATGTGTCTGAGCGAGCGGCCGTGACCTCGAGCAACAAAAGCCGACGAGAGCAGAATATTTTATTTACTGAATTCAAAAGCTGTCTTTGCTTTAATTAAGAGGAGAGGTCAAGGATGAAGGTATTATTATGAGCTGAATTAAAACATATATATATTTCTGAGAATTGTAATGATATTTGAGATGATGGCTGCAATTCATTTATTTTATCTTAATGATTATTTTTCTAAATTAAAAAGCATCTAATACGCTGAAAACAGCATTTTATGCCTCTTTTCATTTTTAAGGATTAAAATAAATAATACAATTTATTAATTATACTTTTTTTAAATTATATTTAAATCTGTTTATAATATAAAAATGGTATGTTATATTATAAGGATATTTATATATAAAATAAATACATACCTTTATTTTGCTGCAAAAAGTAAATAGATATTTACAAATATATTATCCTATTTTTTATCTTATATTTATATCTTTGTTATTGTGTATACTATTTATTTTCTCATTTGATTATTTTTTATTTATGTATTCGATATATTATCTTTTTGTATTTTTTATAATATTCCTTATGGTTGCTTTCATTATTTGTATTATTCCTATTTTCATATATATATTTAGTTTTATTATTTATATTATTTAGTATCTTATTATTCATTTGTTGTAGTCTTAAAATAGATGCATCACGAGGGTAATATTCATACATGTGCGAGTGTCTCATTATATTACATTACATTGCATTTAGCTGACGCTTTTATCCAAAGCGACTTCCAATAAGTGCATTCGACCAAGAAGATACAAACTAGAAGAAAACAGAATCATATAAAGTACATCAGGTTTCATAGAGCCAAACAATTTCAAGTGCTACTCAACTGGCTTTAGAGAAGCCAGTCCTTTATTAGTATATAAGTGCTCTGTTAGCAGTTCTATCGCTCGAAGTGGAGTCGAAAGAGTTTTCAGCCGGAAGGTGTGTAAGCTTTCTGCTGTCCTGATGTCAATGGGAGCTCATTCCACCATCTTGGAGCCAGGATAGCAAACCCACGTGTTTCTTCTGACGGGAACTTGGGTCCCCCTCGAAGTGCGGGTGCAGCGAGCCGTTTGGCTGATGCCGAGCGGAGTGCACGTGTCTCCTCCACAGATAATCTGTCCGACCCATTCCCCAAACTGAGACATGATTGTCTGTCAAACACATATGAGGTCATCAAGAGGAGACGGGAAACTGCTGAATCTCGTCTGCAGACCGCAGAGTGAACAGAGGTTACTGGAAGAGAGTACAAAGAGACATTCCACACACACTACTCCTCATACTCCTCACACTCTATACACACACTCTCCTCACACTGCTCACAATCCCCAAACTCCTCACACTTTACACACACTCCTCACTCTCCTCACACTCCTCACTCTCCTCACACTCTTCACACTCTTCATACTCACACACTCCTCTCACAGTGTGTCGTCGTGGTTAATCTGAGGGCCCAGCCGAGGTTATCAGGTTGTTTGTTCTGCGCTCTTGTCAAAAAGAATTTCCTGAGTGGAGCCGTCACTTATCTGCAGGAAGTAGACACCCTTCATTTAACCCCATGCTCCCCCCGGGGCGAGTTATATTATAGTTGATATCCAAAGAGGCAGAGTGTGTGTGTGCTGTAAGGCTGTTTGCATCGAGACTGGAGTGTGTCTACATCGGGTTATTGATTATACTGGCTGCCGGTGTGACACCTGCAACGCCAATCATAGATGTACTAAGGCAAACACACAGTGCGCCAAAATAAAAAAATGGGTACTAGTCGAGGGCCGGACTGGTTCAAGGTTTATTGCAAAACGTATTGAAATGAACTTATTGCACATATTAAATCTGGAACTAACAAAGCTTAAATTATTGCCTATAAAAACAACATTAAATAATCAGTTGCATTCATTTCTTATGGCTCTATCAGCAGCTTTTCCAGAGTCATTTCTTATGAGTACATTTTTCCACAGGCCAACAACAGAACTATTTCCCTCAAAGAGAAAAACAAACATGCCCTGTTGTCTCAAGAAAAAAAGTGCAGAAGGAAACATCCATTTAAACAGTTTGCTGCTGTGATGCTAGTTCAAGCTACTCACCCAAGATCTGCCAAGTATCTACTTGGCAGATCTTGGGTCCACGTTCATCAATGTTTAGCTGAGGAGACCCTCAGGATGGAGTGAAGGTGTGCGTGCAATATACCGGCGGGCCAGATCTATTAGTAATTCGAAATTATCCTGCGGGCCGAAATTAAATCCACCAACGGCCTAATTTGGCCCCCGGGCCTTGAGTTTGACACGTGTGTACTAAGGGGTTAATTTAACAAATAATCAGAAGTTATTTGTTGCTTAGCTTAACCAATTAGCTTGATTGGAACAAGATAAAAAATACTTCAAATAATATGTTCAAGAAAGAAAGACCACAATCTGAGACAAATACCGTAAATTATGAAAAAATACTATGATTCATATTTACGAAATATTACATAAATATTAGGTACAAAAATACAGTAAATAATGAAAAGGAACGAAGAAATATAAATACAAAAAAGAAGGAAAATAATATAAACACCTAAATATAAAAAAGAACAAATACAATAGACATATTAAAAAGTACCATACATAATATGCACAAGAAACATAATATAGAATGGTGGAAAAAGTTCAAATATATATGTATAGAATATGGAGGGATGAAACCCTCTTTAATGGTCACACAGAGCACACAGCACACAGCGAAATGTGTTCTCTGCTTTTAACCCTAGTACTAGGGTCAGTGGGCAGCTATTGTACAGCGCCGGGGAGTGAAGGGGGGTGTCTTGCCTTGCTCAAGGGCACCACGGCAGGACGGCAGGACCCAGGAGGTGAACTGGGACCTCTCCAAGTAGCAGTCCACACTCCATATTTTTAGGTCTGGTCGGGGACTTGAACTGGCGACCCTACGGCTCACAGTCCAAGCCTCTACTGACTGAGCCACTGCCGGACGTATATGTACAATACATCTGAATTAAAAGCGAAAATCACATGTATTATAGTTATTAGTTAAAAACTTGAGCATGCTCTACTTGTCTCATTTCAACAGAATCAAACCCCAGGCTTCCAGCCAGTGGCGGCGCTAGGGGGTGGCTATTTGGGCTCAAGCCCCGGATGTTTTCTGAAAAGCCCCGGATGTTTCACTTAAAAAAAATAAAAAAATTTTTTTTTGAAAATGTCTCGGGAGTAATGTGCAGTACCGGAGTCCACCAGAGAGGCAGCCGTTGCGGGACATTAGCCTGCGTACTGCGTAGCCTTCCCTGCCCTGAAGAAGAAGTGATCCTTCCTAGTGCCTGACGAGTTTTAAGCTAATAGCCTATACAGTTATAGATATTAGAAAGTTATTTTCATCGAAGCAGGCGCCACAAGCTGCAGCATCAGCATCAGCATCAGCATCAGCAGCATCGGCATCAGCAGCAGCAGCAGCAGCATTAGCAGCAGAAGACAACAATGTCATCACCAGCAGTGAAGAAATGGATGATGTTTCAGGTTTGTGAATCTAATGGTGATATCTGCACTCTGGCTGACTGAGTAAGAAGTGAAAAAGAGTGATGTACTGTAACGTTAATCTTATAGCTAGTAAACATGGAGTAACCAAGGCAAGGCAAGTTTATTTATATAGCACCTTTCAACACAAGGCAATTCAAGGTGCTTTACAAAAATGAAAGACATTCAGACAACAGTAAAAGATAATAAAAGAAACATTAAAAGAAAAAATACATGAATAAATAGTTACAGTGCAGTTTAAGATATGAATAGTTCACACAGAAGTTCCACTTTACTGATGAACACAACAGCTCAGTTTAAATTAAAAGCAGCGACAAAAAGATAAACCACACTAAGTCAATACCCTTATATGTTAGTATGTATACAGAACATGACTACAAATTATCCTAAGATGTAACGTTAACCCTTCATACCTCAGTCTACTTTTAAGACACTAAAATAACGTATTCCAATTTTTATTTTGTTTTCGCGCGTGGAATTATACCGGCTCTCGTTTCAGTACACATAACAACGGAACCATAGCAACGGAAATGACAGGCAACGGAACTGACAGGCAACACTCTGAATCCGATTGGCTGTAACTGCATCCACTCAGAGTGCCCGATTCAGAAATGTGACTCTTACACTCTTTACGTCACAAACAAAGATGGTGGATGAGAATAGATCTATAAAACGATAAGCAATGCGCAGTGGATCGGAAGAGGACGGTGTGTCGGCGTTGTTCGATAGCGGTGCGGTATGCTAATGGAAACACACGCCAAACATGCTAAATCACATCAGAAGGCATCACCCAGATTTGCCAATCACCGGAGCCCGGCAAAAGACAACAGCAGTTCAACAGCTGATCCCCGCTGTTTTTAAGAAGCCAATAGACATGAGAGCCGAGAGACCAAAATAAATAACGGAAGCTATTGGCATATTTTTTCAATGACTTTGCGCTCTTGAAACACTTTCTTATTATTTACGATGTAATATTTTCAAGACATTCTTTTTAGTTTTACAGCTTGATGAAACCTTTTTGTTTGAGATCAGCCATTATAGATACTATGGCCATCTGAGTGTGTGTGGTACTGTTTGTGGTTTGTTTTTAACTGTTTAATACAGTTAATTATTCAAAATGTCAGAGTTCCTTATTTTGAAACTGAAACGTGCACTACTGTTCAAAAATAAATAACAACAAACCTGGAATTATGCATTTGGGACTTTTTTTTGCTTTTTCTTGTTGAACCGAACCGTGACCCCCAAACCGAGGTGCGAACCGAACCGTGACTTCTGTGAACCGTTACACCCCTAGTCCCCGGTGTTCCAGGGAACTCACCAAGTGTCAGAAAACACAACCCTCTCTCTTTTCCTCCATACCCAAATCTCTAAAAACCGGGCTGTAACGGATCTGATACAGACTGATCTTTAATTATTTTCTACGTCACAGAAGTGGTGCTCCGCTTATTGGTCAATTCTCCACCTATCAGGGGAATGTGGGGTTGGGCCGCTGTAGTACATATGCCAGGCCTGTAAGTGGCGCTGTAGTCTGCAACAAAAGCAGCGAAGAAGACTTCCCGCGCATGGTTGCCATGGTTGCCCTTCTGTTTATTCTCCGCTCTGGCTCCTTTTCTCCCTCCCCGAGGTAAGCGTTTGCTCCCGCTGCTGTAATTCAATGCAATCCCTCCCTCGCTGTAATTCTCTCCGGTAGTCCACCAGCAGATGACAAACACCCACCTCTCCGGCTCTTCCAAGGAACGAGGGGACCGTGCGGCAGAGTTTCAGTTACATTTTGTTTCGCCGGTCAACATGTCCGTTAAAGTTTAAATCTTCCGGACAAAATAAGAAAAATGCCGGTCAAAGGTCTTCTTTGTTATTTATTGAGCTTTAAAACAAATGAATAACGACTCAATATAAGAATAAAACACGGAGGACGGAGATCTCTTTTTCTCCCCCTCTTCTCCCCGCTGCAGCCCAGCAGCTGATCTCAGAGCACGCTCCCCTCTCCTGCAGGGGGGCGTGGTGCAGCTCACAGAAAGAGCAAATAGAGCAAAATGAGGCATGGCTAAAATGCAGGATCTGTTTGGTATTTTGAAAGAGAAACTATTTATATACTTTATATAGGTATGGCCCTACAATATATTGTTCAAATATAGCATGATATGTCCCCTTTAAGGTATTATTAAGGTAGGGTTAATGTTGCTCTCAAAGTGCACCAGATTGATGCTTTTAACCTCAATATTTAAAAATAAATCATGCCCCCGGACCCCCCTAGAGGAGGCGACGACCCCCCTAAAGGATGTTTGGTGTCCCCCCCCAACAACTCCTGGGCTAACCCCCGGATCTCCTACAATCCTAACTCCGCCTCTGCTTCCAGCACAATAGGCTTTCTTTTATCTGTATTTATTCAGGGAAGGTTAACTGTGTGTGTTCTGCAGCGACGCCCTTCCACTCTCTGTAGGTCAGACTCAGAACAACCACAAGACTCAAGGACTTCCACCAGAGGAGCAGGGGAAGCAAACGCACCGTCTGAGTTACATAAGATTTCAGTTACAAGTATTTTACATACCTATAAATGCACACGTATGGTTGAAAAACCAGCTGTGCCCCAGTTATTCCCCTTTGTCGCTTTATTTACTTCACAAAATGATTTTTATATGTTACTAAAATCAAATGTCACCTTTAATTCATGAAGCACACAGAATTTTTACCAAATACATTATTTAAAACCCTTTGGACACTAACAATGTCCGTTAAATACCTTCCGTATATTCATCACACATTTTATCAGCCATATATACATTTAAAATGTACTTTGCTTGCATTGTTTTTACTGTACCTTAATGTTTTGCATAGATTTAGTTATTAATACTAAAGTGAATTATACTTTTCTTCCCCAGAAATGTAATGTTATTTAAAGTAATGTAATAGAACGTGTGTGCAAGCATGAGGTTGTTTATGAAGTTGTGTTTTATCTAGTGAGGTTTCAGTGAAAAAGGGTCAAATTTATGAAGTAAGGATGATAAATCTTTTCAAATTACTTTCAACTCATCAACAATTTTCTTAGTTTTTAGGATTTTTCATTCACTGTGGAGGCATTTTTCAGCAATTCACGGTAACTCCTGAAGAGTAGCTGATGCACAAATGATAATATTGTGGTCACATGTTCTTTTAAGGTGTATAACTAAAGGTATTTTAGTCAGATCATACAGACCCAGCTTTTACCCTTTGCTGCATCATAACCTAGGAAAACTCTCCTCGCATTCCTTCCTTTGGCCTCTGATAGTGTTTAACCACAAACCCAAACACATGTACAACTCTGCTGCTTTATCCTGGTCGTTCTGCTCAGCTTCCCATACATGGCTCAGCTTTAACAACTATTTAAGAATTCCCCCTTCCGACATGACTGGAATAATTTGGTAAGTTTCCAGACTGGGCCCAATGTACCGGCTCTTCACATGACCCGACTTTCTCCACTGACTCCTCTAAGGGTATTCTGGGATTCTGCTGAATGGTACGATGTTGAAGTAAACTCGTACCCAACTGTGCAGCCTGGAGTGTGCCACCAGAATAATCACACCCATTTCAGTGGCTAATTATAATGAGTTAATTGATGCGTTTTAATAGGCCAGCATTTGCCGTCTTTGTCAGCCGGCCAATTTCAAGTTTCTGCTTTATGGGTCGGATCAAGGTTTTATTTAGCACGGCTGGGTTTAAAATGACAGAATGGAAAAACTCATTAGCACTTAGAATATAAATGATACATTTAAAGGCTTTTTTTTAGCCACGATAGCATGGATCTGATCCAACACTGAACTCAAGGCTCAAATATCTCATCAAATATTTTAATGTATTGCCATGAAATTTGGTACAGATGTTCATTTTCCCCTCAGGGTTTATTTGAAATAACTTTTGATTTGTTTTTATGGCATGATGGTTAGCTTACTGATATTAGCATTTACCTAATAGCTTAGCCTAATAGCCTCAAAGAGCTGCATGCTGAAGTGTCTACTCTACATATTTTAGTCATATTCAATGTTGCAAAAAAAATGTTTTCTTGATGCAATGATGGTTGTTTACATACAGTATGAACATGTCAGAGTTTTATTTTAAAGCAGAATTTAATAATTGTGAGCATGTTAGCTTATTTACATTAGCATTGCTATCCTGGCTCCAAAATGGTGGAATGAGCTCCCCATTGAAATCAGGACCGCAGAAAGCTTACACACCTTCCGGCGCAGACTGAAAACTCATTTCTTTCGACTCCACTTCGAGCGATAGAATGACTAACAAAGAACTGCTAACAGAGCACTTATATACTAATAAAGGACTGGCTTAGCCAGTTGAGCAGCACTTGAAACGATTGGCTCTTTGAAACCTGATGTTCTTATATGATTCTGTTTTCCTCAAGGTTGTGTCTTCCTGGTCGAATGTACTTATTGTAAGTCGCTTTGGATAAAAGCGTCAGCTAAATGCAATGTAATGTAATGTAATGTAAAGCATTGCGCCAAACGCACCACTTTGCCAAAGTAGCCTAAACTAGCCGGCTTGCGGTAGACTTATTTCTTATTTCTTATAAGCTAAATGTTACAAAAATGTTTTTGTGCCCTAGTGTTCAATGTCTTTTTTTTTTTAAACATTGGAAGGTAATTAAAAAAAAACGTTTTAGTGTGACGGTGTTAGCTGACTGATATTAGCAATTAGCTAACGACTGCGCTAAAGTAGCCTCAACTAGCTGCTAGCATAGACTCTTAGCACTGTTTTTGCTTATTTAAGTCAGAGCAATGCTACATAAAAAACATTTTCTTCTGATGTTATGTTGGACATTTGTGATGTTTGAGGTTCTCATTGTGAGCATGTTAGCTTACTGACAAAGCACTATTTGGCCTAAGTATCCTAAAGGCCCGGACACACCAAGCTGACTGACACAGACGGACCCCCGACTGTTGTGTCGCCTCGCGTCTCTGCGTTTTGGCCATGTGTCGCACTGGAACACACCGCAAAGACTTCAGCCGATGGCCAAGAAGCACGTACGAACTGCGCATGCGTGAGTGGCAATAACTCTCCTTACCAGCAGGTGGCGGTAGTGTGTATTCGTCATTCAAAAGAGGCAACAACCGGAATACAGACTGCGTGATAGCCGTGAGAAGAAGAACAGACTGCGTGATATAAACAAACAACAAATAGCGTGTGCGTTCCATTTTCACTCTACAGCGAGAAGCTCATGAGGCTTTCCCGAACCTGTGTCGAGAGCTGCAGTTAAATTAAATCTCAGATTTGCCTTCTTAATAGTTTGTTTGGGTCCCTCACTTCCGTTTCGCTTCTCATGCACTGATTCGCTAGCTGAACAGCCAATCAGAATGATTTCTTCGGCCGAAAAGGCGTCAGCACGGCTGAAAAGACACAACGGTGGCCGGACGCCCATCGATGGCCAAAATCAGTCTGGTGTGTCCGGGCCTTTACAGCCGCTAGCTGTATAGACTATCTACAGTATATACTTTTTAAGAAATGTTTACAATATGTTAGTTTGATTACATCAGTAGCCTCACAGAGCTACTAGCCTTAGCCTGGTAAATACTAATTTTGGTAAGATAATACTCTACCATTAATACTTTTTTTGTTATGTTTTGTCGAATTTCTAAATAATTTATTAGAAGACTTTGATAGTTCTTCACTGTGAATACATTAGCATACTGACATTAGCATTTAGCTTAAAGCTCACTATTCTTACAGCCTCACACAGCTGCTGTACTGTTTCAAATGCATTTTGCAAATCCACTTTTAACAATTAAATCATCCATTTATTAAAGACACCATAATGAAATGGAGTTATAAGTATACCATGGATAATGAACATTGTATGAATCCAATAGTTTCATTTGAATGGAATGAATATCATTCATATCGTTTTTCTGATAAATACCTGTAAGTTAATTAGCTATTGGAAAAAAGCGTGTAATTATCCCCGTGACTAACGAGCTGCAGTCAGCTACTTTTGGTTTTGTTCCGTGGTTCAGTTTCCTCACCAGCACCGGTGACATCACGTTCCCAAACATTCACCCTTGGAAGTTTGTCCATATATGGAAGAGTGCTCCACTTTCTCCTGACTGCCAGGGCTATCCCGTGCATGTGTGTGTGTGAGAGAGAGAGAGAGAGAGAGAGAGAGAGAGAGAGAGAGAGTGTGTGTGTGTGTGTGTGTGGTGTGTGTGTGTGTGTGTGTGTGTGTGTGTGTGTGTGTGTGTGTGTGTGTGTGTGTGTGAGACAGGAAAGGGAGAGAGTTGGTTTACCTTACAAGGCAGACAGACCTGGACTTCCCTCTGGTGTTTACAGGAGCCTCTTTCTGACTCTCCTTTCTTTTCTCAATGACCAGGAGTCTGTAACGTGGACGTGCCAACATATTTAAAGCCAGGGTCACCTTCTAAAACTAATATTTGTTGGAATCCTCTTTACACCGGTTTCAGGGGACATTCATAATGTGAAGAAGTGAGCATGGAACCAGATACATTCTTGCTGTTAAATGGGGAAACTATTTCCTCTAATTTATGAAGAATTTTTCATTTTTAGGATTCTTCATTCACGGTTGAGGCATGTGAGAATATTCCAGTTTGCTTCAATAATTCAGGGCATCAGCGGATGATTAGCATAGTTTATATACAAATGATCATTTTGTTTGTGAAGTATTACTTAAACAAGAGTGAATATCCCTCTAAAGTCAACATTTCATCACTTTCTGTTCCCTGGTCTGGAGGTCAATGGTTTTCTGAATGTGTTTTTGGTTGTTGGCCTGAAATAAGGTCTGACACAAGCTGAAGATTTTTATTCTACGATATAAATATGTCAGTAAATACCCCACTGGTGAATTTAAAAACAGCGTTTGCTAACAAGTGTCTAAATTAGTCAAGTAAACGTCATCACGCCCAACATTAGCCGCCTTTAGCTTAGCGGTATTGACATGAAGTCATGTGACCGTGCTGTAGTTCCTTTATAGCCCAACAATGACCGCCTTTAGCTTAGCGGTGGTGACATGAAGTCATGTGACCATGCTGTAGTCCCTTTATAGCCCAACATTAGCCACCTTTAGCTTAGCAGTTGTGACGTGAAGTCATGTGACCGTGCTGTAGTTCCTTTATAGCCCAACATTAGCCACCTTTAGCTTAGCGGTTGTGACGTGAAGTCATGTGACCGTGCTGTAGTTCCTTATAGCCTAACGTTAGCTTTTGGCTTTAAAAATCATAAAGTGGTGTTAATATGTGGAGATTATCCTGCTGAACAAAACGTGAAGTCAGTAGCAAAATTATTAAAAAATAAAACATAAAATAAATTATAAGAAACACCTAATATTAATAAAACAGCTTTGTCAGCCCTCTTTAAACTAAAATATTAAAAAGATCCTGGAAAGTTTCCGGAAGTAACATGTGTTACATGTGTTTTATCCTAATTACACTACTCGACAGTCATACCTCAGACCAACAACATGCAGTCAACCTTGGATATAAAGCCTCAGGACTGACAACCAAAACAGCCAATCAGCTCCCAGAAGGCGGGTCATGTGCTCCCCGAGGCGTCCAATCACAGCGCTCGGTCGGCTATCGATTCAATTTTGTCTGAAGCAGAAGTTTTTTGCGTCTGTCGCTCCTCGCCTTCCGCGGAGAGCTGCTGAAAAACTACCGCAGAGAAGAGAGAGAAAATAGGCAGAGTTCGTGGGGAGAAAGAGAGAAAGAGGGAGGGTGAGACAGACAGAAAGAGAGGAAGAAGAAGCCGAGGGAGGACCGTTAATTTCATCCATAAACCGACTCTGAATGCGTGGCGGAGCCGAGCTGCAGGAAGAAAAAACCCAGCATCGAGATACGAAAACCAGTTTAAATGTATAACATGGATCAGGATCAGGACCAGTACGATGCCGATGGGGAGATTGCCTACATGCACCAGGAGGATGACTGGGATCGGGATATGCTCCTGGACCCTGCATGGGAGAAACAGCAGAGAAAGGTGAGACTCCGAAGCCGTTTTCAGGAGTAAAGGTGCGGAAATGAGGGGGGAGATCTGGAGGAGGATGATCATCAGAGGTGGGAGAAGTACTTAGATCTTGTACTTGCGTAAAAGTAGAAGTATCAGAGTGTAGGAATACTCTGTTACAGTAAAACTCCTGCAATCAAAATGTTACTCAAGTAAAAGTACAAAAGTATCAAAATCTAGTGAAAGTAGCGACAGTAAAAGTAGTCGTTGAGCAGATTGGTCCATTTCAGAATAATATATATGATATGTTTGATAATGATTGATCATTAAAGTGTTCTCAAAGCTGGTAAAGGGGCAGCTAGTTTTAATGACTTGGTACAGGCTACTGCAGGGTAGCTTGTGGATTTACTCCAGGTGGAACTAAAGTCTGATTTAACACTTGATTATATTTCACATCATTCATCCATCTGTAAAGTAACTAGATATATACATACATGTAGTGGAGTAAAAGTACCATTTACGTCTGAACTGTAGTGGAGTAGAAGTACAAAAAAATAAAAAACGAATACTCAAGTACAAGTACCTCACAAAGTACAGTACTTGAGTAAATCTACTTAGTTACTTCCCACCTCTGATGATCATAATGAGCATAACGTTAATTCGATGTGCTTTACGCTCTGTTCGCTTTAATTATAAACCGAATTAAGGCTTTGCTGGTCACCTGTGCTAGTTTCTGGTTGTGCTTCAAAACTTTTCATCCCTTCACATCTCTAAAAACACTCGGTTGGAAGAGTCCCGCTGTAGGGGTCGTGTAGGGGAGGAGGGGGGGGGGCAGGAACATGATTAAAAACTGGACATGACGCCCACCTTTCCAGAGCAACAGATGTCAGCCACGCGCTTCACTGCCCTCCTGTCATCTGATGATGCGACGTGGATTAGACCACGCTTAAGTGTGTGTGTGTGTGTGTGTGTGTGTGTGTGTGTGTGTGTGTGTGTGTGTGTGTGTGTGTGTGTGTGTGTGTGTGTGTGTGTGTGTGTGTGTGTGTGTGTGTGTGTGTGTGTGTGTGTGTGTGTGGCTAACCCCCCTATGGCTCATATTTGCGTCCCCTAATTAAGCTGTTTGGGGATTTTACACGCAGATTTTAAGTTTGGTGCATATATTGGTGATATAGCCAAAGTGTAGTAGTTAATTAATTAATTAATAAAAGTACCTAAGTACATTTACTCAAGTACTGTACTTGAATATTTCCATGTGTTGCTCATTTATACTTCTACTCCACTTTATCACTGTCAACATGAATTAATTTTTTTATTTTCTATTTTGAGATGTTTCTATTTTACGTTTGTTAATTTTCCAGTCTTTTTATTTTCTCATTAGGTGCAATACTTGTAATGAAGTATTTTGACAATAATATATTGGTACTTTTACTCAAGTAAAGTATCTGGATACGGCAATACTCAGGATTCAAAGGCTCTCTTGTCCTCTGCACAGGAGCCAGTGTAGATATGGCAATGAAAAACCTCCCAGGTCCATTCAGCAACATGAATATAATATAAGACAACAAAGTAGTATCAAATAGTGCAAGACTAATGTGCAAGTAATGCAGGAGAAGTGACGTATATAAAAAATACAATAAGCAAAATGTTGCAGAGAAGTACATACTTCTTCCAACACTAGTCGTAGTTACTTGATTCCTGTTTTAAAACCGTCTTCACGTGTTGGACGAACCTGAGCTCCAGAACCTGGTTTAACTCCACGATAAAGGGCTCGTTAAAGACACCCATTGGTCGTCTTTAACGAGCCCTGAATCCCCTCCAGCTGCGGCTCTCTTTCCTGCGCCGTCAGGAGAGCATGAATGGCCTGTTTGGAGAAGGGGTGTTACTTCTTCTCCTCTCTTTCCTCCCTCCACTGTGAGGAATCTGAGCGCGCTGTGGTTTGTTGGGTTGGGCTTGCATGGGAGCGTGAGTGTGCCCAAAAATGGTAATAATCGGCCCCTCTCTCTCTGCTGCTGGAAAACTTTTCCCCCTTTTAAGTTTCTCTGCTGCTCTCAGCTCCTTGTTTCCTGGATTATGTCATCGGCTGCTACCGGTCTGCCGGGAGGGAGGGAGGTGGGGGGGGGAGGGGGGTGCAGGTGTGGAAATCATCTCCTACATGATACACAGAGACACGGAGACACCTGGAGACCTACATCAGGGGGACACATAGTCCGAATTAGAATAGGTTTTATTAACAAGTATGTTTACTCATACGAGGGATTTGCTTTGGTGTAAAACATATTGACACGTGTGTAATGTTCTTCTGTTTAATGCCGCAGATGGTTGAGGACAGGATTATTTAAATAACGTTACAAATATGTTGTGTTAATGAGAAGGATCTGCATAGCAACTAAAGCTGTACGATAACTGGAGTGGAGTACAGAGTAGCATGTTCTCCTCTGGAGTAGAAGTATGTAGTACGACATAAAGTGGAAATCCTAGAGTAAAATGGAAGAACCACAAAATTGTTGAGTAAATATCCGCTCTGATGAGCTGCATACTTCTCCCCTCATTGCTCTGATGATGAGAGAGCGGACATGTTTTATTCATCCTCTCCACATGAAGCGTCTGACAATTGCAGGCTGAGAGTGGACGCACGCACGCACGCACGCACACACACTTCATCAATCAGCTTGGCTGCTGATGAACAGATACGCTTTTCCCATGAAGGAACACATTATTATTAATATAGAGATATTCAAAATTCCGACTGAATTTGCATCTTGGAGTTTGTTCCTTTGGGATACATGTGCTGTACTTCTCTGAAGCCTTAAAGCAATGTGTTTAGATGTGTTTAGATGAGGTACTTCAGTGTATTTCCTGCAGTACATTCATAGAAACGGACATCAGCAGGAAGCTATGCTATGTTCTGCTGTTTATTTATTTTAGACGCCTAAAAACCTATATTACAAATATTTAAGTTGCTTAACCTTGCTGCCAGAAAAGCCCACCAGAGTCCATTCACAAAAAGAGTAATTTAACCTTTAACCTTACGGCTGCTTCGATTGGTTGGTTATTTTGTGTTAGTGTGGGACTTGTGAGATGTAACATGTTTGTATTCAGTAAAGTCCCACTTACTATAACACAGAAACTGATAAAAGAAACAGGAGACACGTCCTATATTATCCAAGCTAAAATGACTGTTTGTCAATGGAGTCTGGTATCTTAGAAGAGAGTGATATGACCTTGAATAGGACACATTCTTCTCATGTGCAGGTGTATGTCAGTATGTAGTGTCTCTACTTTAAAGAGTCCTCTCCTGCTGATGTTCAGGTGTATATCAGTATGTAGTGTCTCTACTTTAAAGAGTCCTCTCCTGCTGATGTTCAGGTGTATATCAGTATGTAGTGTCTCTACTTTAAAGAGTCCTCTCCTGCTGATGTTCAGGTGTATATCAGTATGTAGTGTCTCTACTTTAAAGAGTCCTCTCCTGCTGATGTTCAGGTGTATATCAGTATGTAGTGTCTCTACTTTAAAGAGTCCTCTCCTGCTGATGTTCAGGTGTATATCAGTATGTAGTGTCTCTACTTTAAAGAGTCCTCTCCTGCTGATGTTCAGGTGCATATCAGTGTGTAGTGTCTCTACTTTAAAGAGTCCTCTCCTGCTGATGTTCAGGTGTATATCAGTATGTAGTGTCTCTACTTTAAAGAGTCCTCTCCTGCTGATGTTCAGGTGTATATCAGTATGTAGTGTCTCTACTTTAAAGAGTCCTCTCCTGCTGATGTTCAGGTGTATATCAGTATGTAGTGTCTCTACTTTAAAGAGTCCTCTCCTGCTGATGTTCAGGTGTATATCAGTATGTAGTGTCTCTACTTTAAAGAGTCCTCTCCTGCTGATGTTCAGGTGTATATCAGTATGTAGTGTCTCTACTTTAAAGAGTCCTCTCCTGCTGATGTTCAGGTGCATATCAGTGTGGTGTCTCTACTTTAAAGAGTCCTCTCCTGCTGATGTTCAGGTGTATATCAGTATGTAGTGTCTCTACTTTAAAGAGTCCTCTCCTGCTGATGTTCAGGTGTATATCAGTATGTAGTGTCTCTACTTTAAAGAGTCCTCTCCTGCTGATGTTCAGGTGTATATCAGTATGTAGTGTCCCTACTTTAAAGAGTCCCCTCCTGCTGATGTTCAGGTGTATATCAGTATGAGATATGATGAGAGACTGTAATAAGTGATCGGGGAATCCCTCCGGTGTGGAGTCATGACGACTGGATCTGAATTATGTTTTTGTATTTGGTGGTTTGCGTCCCAGCTGTCGATCAGCTGTGCGCAGCGTCTCCACTGCAGCCTGTGCATCATCTCCCCCCCCCCCCCCCGCAGCAACTCTAGTTAGAGGAAATACAACCAATGTGTTATATTCGCTGTACAATTGACCACATATGGTGTTCTTAGCTTCCATACCTCCTGTGTTTTACGAGCGACTTATCAAGTCTTGGCAAACGGCATAAAACACGATTAAACGTGATAGAATATAAAACCATGCTCGTATCTACAACCTATAGAAATGCAACGGCGTCAGTTTAGACGTAATTCTGTCCTGCTTACCGCATCAATTATGAGAAAACATTTCATAACATTAACACATCATATTCGAGGTGGTTTTCAATAACATATCCGTATTTATTTATTTCTCCAGGTTATGTGTTTGTGACCGAGGAGTCTCAAGCAGGCGTTTGTTTCATCATTTTAAGATTGGCTATAATCAATGTTTGAAAATGAATTCTTCATATATGATAAATGAGAGGTAACATTTTATTTATGGTATTATTTCCACACATTTCTCTCCATTCTTCCTTCTGCCAACGGTGTCGCAGTTTCTCGTCTCTCCCATTTTTGTGCTTAGTGCGTACACATGGGTTAGAGTTTGCGTGGAGGACCGCACGTTTTCCCGTCAAGTTAGTATTTTATAAAAATGAAACATTGCGTAGAAACTGGGGTACGCCATTTTTTGAGCGTATCCCTTTAAAAATGAGGCCCCAGGTGTATATCAGTATGTAGTGTCTCTACTTTAAAGAGTCCTCTCCTGCTGATGTTCAGGTGTATATCAGTATGTAGTGTCTCTACTTTAAAGAGTCCTCTCCTGCTGATGTTCAGGTGTATATCAGTATGTAGTGTGTCTACTTTAAAGAGTCCTCTCCTGCTGATGTTCAGGTGTATATCAGTATGTAGTGTCTCTACTTTAAAGAGTCCTCTCCTGCTGATGTTCAGGTGTATATCAGTATGTAGTGTCTCTACTTTAAAGAGTCCTCTCCTGCTGATGTTCAGGTGTATATCAGTATGTAGTGTCTCTACTTTAAAGAGTCCTCTCCTGCTGATGTTCAGGTGTATATCAGTATGTAGTGTCTCTACTTTAAAGAGTCCTCTCCTGCTGATGTTCAGGTGTATATCAGTATGTAGTGTCTCTACTTTAAAGAGTCCTCTCCTGCTGATGTTCAGGTGTATATCAGTATGTAGTGTCTCTACTTTAAAGAGTCCTCTCCGGCTGATGTTCAGGTGTATATCAGTATGTAGCGTCTCTACTTTAAAGAGTCCTCTCCTGCTGATGTTCAGGTTTATATCAGTATGTAGTGTCTCTACTTTAAAGAGTCCTCTCCTGCTGATGTTCAGGTGTATATCAGTATGTAGTGTCTCTACTTTAAAGAGTCCTCTCCTGCTGATGTTCAGGTGTATATCAGTATGTAGTGTCTCTACTTTAAAGAGTCCTCTCCGGCTGATGTTCAGGTGTATATCAGTATGTAGCGTCTCTACTTTAAAGAGTCCTCTCCTGCTGATGTTCAGGTTTATATCAGTATGTAGTGTCTCTACTTTAAAGAGTCCTCTCCTGCTGATGTTCAGGTGTATATCAGTATGTAGTGTCTCTACTTTAAAGAGTCCTCTGCTGCTGATGTTCAGGTGTATATCAGTATGTAGTGTCTCTACTTTAAAGAGTCCTCTCCTGCTGATGTTCAGGTGTATATCAGTATGTAGTGTCTCTACTTTAAAGAGTCCTCTCCTGCTGATGTTCAGGTGTATATCAGTATGTAGTGTCTCTACTTTAAAGAGTCCTCTCCTGCTGATGTTCAGGTATATATCAGTATGTAGTGTCTCTACTTTAAAGAGTCCTCTCCTGCTGATGTTCAGGTGTATATCAATATGCAGTGTCTCTACAGACAGCTCTTTCTGAAGGGGAACTGAAGTTAAATCTCTTTAAATACATCAGACTCCATTGACAAACAGCAATTTGACCTTACTCCTGTCGTGACTCAGAGACAAAATGCACTTTTAATTTCTGTCAAACCAGACTTCACTTTACCACTGAAAAAATGCCCAAAAAGGTATTGAAGTAGTAGATTTTATTGCACTGGTGGGGGCTTTTTCTTTTGCAATCCATGCTGACGCACACAGACCCAGCGTGTCAGAGACTGCTTCACATACTTTGAGTTGAATGCAAGTCTTAACCTGACTTCCTGCTCGGCTCTTATCTGGCAATCTGTGCAGACCCAGGTGACACACACACACACACACACACACACACACACACACACAACACACACACACACACAACACACACACACACACACACACACACACACACACACACACACACACACACACACACACACACACACACACACACACACACACACACACACACACACACACACCACACACACACACACACACACACACACACACACACACACACACCACACACACACACACACACACACACACACCTTGAGTGTTACCCGCTTATTTTCCTGTTGTTCTTGGGGCTGTAGTGATGCGTTCAGGTGTAATCTGTCCGTGTTTGTCCTTATAAGGTTATGAACTGTAGTACCTTCTCCTCCCGCCTCCCACTTCCCATCAGACACACCCTATCCTCCCAGACACTCCCTACACACACACACACACACACACACACACACACACACACACACACACACACACACACACACACACACACATTCCTGCTCAGACACGCAGTGTCAGATAAGAAAAATCCTTCCTGATCGTCACACCCAGGGTTTCTTCAGTTCTTCTCCAATTAGTATGTTCAAGTCAAACCTCTTTCTCTGACAAACTATGTCGAGACAAATGAGGGATTATTAATTAATAGGGCTGGTACATTTGTGATGAAATAATAATATTGACAGAACTACTAAAAATCTACCATTACGTTTTTAAATGATCAGAATACGTTTATTCTGTTTAGTTATCCTGGGGGAATATGGGTTTTGTAACGATTGCTCAATTTGAACAAATAATCTAAATTAATATGTAAACCTAGGAAATGATAGTTAAAGAATGCAATACATATTTAAAATAAAAAATATATGTATACAAAATAAGAAATGGAAGTTAGAATAAACAATTGGAAATACATAATAAAAATATTTAAATGATAATAAGTTGTTTTTATTTTTGTCGATAATTTCACTTACATTTTTTTCTCAATTTAACGAGATTCAAGAAATGTTTTTCATCAACAACAATCTGACTTTACTGTGTTGTTATGTCATAGTAAATATTTCATGTATTGAATGACAAGAACAACATGCTATTGTGATAATCAGAAGTCCCAGGTTTCTACAGCCTATGATGTTAGAGCCAGTATTTTGTTTTATAAAAAGTCTGTAGTCAAGACCGGACTACAATTCCCACGTCGCCAGCCTAAAAGAGACAGAGATGGGCAACCTGTCTGAAAGACGCAGTCGAGGCACCGTTTTTAACCGTTTAAGTTACCGTTAAAGTTACAGAAGCCTGTATATGATATGCTGAAGAAATAAGAAATTAAAATAAGTATAAGGAAAATTCAGACATAAATGAACAATGAGAGAAGACGCAATAGAGAGGCGAAGTCCCTCCCTTTCCGGGGGAGCTCCATGGGACCTTATTTCGGAAAAGTATGTATTGAAGTCAATGGAGAGAGAAAGATTATCTTTCGATCCCGTTTGAATTGTGCTACGGATTACACACATGATGTTTGTCAATCTAAAAGATAATTATTTTAAGTCAAAAAAATTGTCGTAAAACTGTGAAGTAACACTTTTTGTGTGAAACCGCTCAATGAACTACAACTCCCATCTCGCACCACACACCCAGACGGCCGTCCCGTTGAAAACATTTCACTTCTTTCTCTCAGAACGAGGCGGAAAGTATTAAAAGAGGTGGAAATCACTCCAAGTCTGGGCACGTTGAGAGCTGCACACACACAAGGGGAGTTAGTCGGTTCCTAAGAGCCAGCATGCGGGACCGGGACTCTGGGATTTGTAGTCTTTCTAGTTGCGTATTTTTCATAGTCTTATATTTCAACAGTTTTACGACAAACTGTGACTTTTTTGACATGGAAATTATTTTTTAAGATTGACAAACACCATATGTGTAATTCGTGGCACAATTCAAACGGGATAGAAAGATAATCTTTCTCTCTCCATTGACTTCAATACATACTTTTTTCGAAATAAGGTCCCACGGGTCGGAAGTAGATGGGCGGGACTTCGCCACTCTATGCAGAGTAAATACATTCTAATGTAACACTATATCAATATTAATGTGTTGTGATAAACAAAGTAATGACACTTCCCATAGCTTCACTTTTCAAAATGACCCATTCAGGAAGTTCGGTGAAGTTTAACTACCAGTAAAAACCCAGCAGCTGTTTGCTAGGTTGCATAATAGGATGTGTAATGTCAGCTTCACAAAATGCTTCCTGTCATCAGATTCCTCGGCTCCCATGATGCACCTTGCTCGGCCCTCTTTGAACAAAGCAGCAGAGCGTCACGGGCCGCCGTGCACAAAGCAGGGAATGTGGAAACAGTGAGGAGAAATGTTCTCCGTCTTTCTTTTCCTGCACATAAACCTGCGTCATGTGATGTGTTTTCCATCCTGCAGCCTCACACCGAGCCCCTGATCAAACGCGCATGTCGTTATTAGCTATTTTCAGTCACCAAAATCACATTTCCTGCATGTGTTCATGAGAGGAGACATCTGCAGGTCGTCAGTGGGAGAGTTGAGAGCAGGTTTAACACTTTCTCTTCCCCAAAATGAATAAACCTATTTAGGAAAATCCCACATCAGGGGCGAGTTCATGTTCTCTGCATCAGGTGGAACAAACGTGGGTGCCGTCAGCTTTAATAAAAATATAAAAAATTAGCAAAATCCAATATAGTGCCCGCCTATTTTTGAAAGAAATTGATTCTTTTATCAATAATGGAAGCAAGTAAACTTCAAAAGTATTTCATGTAGCCCCTGACATGCAGTTATTAGCTATTTTCAGCCACTAAAATCTAATCTAGTTTTCATGAGAGAAGACATCTGCAGGTCGTCAGTGGGAGAGTTGAGAGGAGGTGTGCAGTCATCTAAAAGTGGATTATTAGGAAAAATCATACATCCCTATTTTTGATCGAAAATAGTCAATTATATTATTCAGCCCCTGATTACATCACACATAATTAGTGCTGTTATTAGTCATTACATTTCCTGCATGTTTCTATGAGAGGAGACATCTGCAGGTCATCAGTGGGAGCGGTGAGAGCGGGTTTAACGCTGCAGAAACACTTAGTCTTATCTTAAATAACCCTGAGACTTGAACTTGTTCTACCCAATTCCACATCAAGAGAGATTTGTTATTCTCTGCATCAAGTGCAAAACAGTTGGCTTTAACTGGAAATGTCCAAATTGACCAATCAGATTCGAGTATTTAACAAAGCAGTGTAACATTAAACATAACCAACTTGGTGAAGGTAAATGCTCCTTTATAGGAACGTGAGATTGAAAAAGTTAAGCAGTCTCTCTAATGCTTCACTTGTCTGATTATAAGATGCTATAAATTAGCAGCTTTCTGTTGACGTCACTTCTCAGTTATTTGCTGTTGTCTCTTTGAAATGTTGACGATTGAAAGACATCCTAACAGAAGTCTTGAATCCTCTGTGGAGCTAATGTTCTCTCGCTCTCACGGTACGTCCACACAGCAGCTTTTCAAAAATCTCGAAAATCTTGGAGCTGGGCGTGTCTGACAGCTTGGGGATTTTTTGCGAGCAACAACCAATCACATGAATGTCCCGCCCCCGACATACAAAGCAAAAAACCCCGGGGATATTATGCGAGCAATATATATATATATATATATATAAACTCCCCAAACAGGCGAAAACCTACCAGTTTCCCCCACTGTCTCTGCCACCTCCCTCCATGCTGGTTCCTCCGGTTTGTATCCCGTTAATAGTTCTGGTCGTAAAGAACCGGGTGATTTGCTCCCGTAACTTCTCGTTTGGAATATGAGGAAATGAACTGCGGTCTGGCTCTCCCTGCTTACACGCGGTTTGATTGGCTAGCACTTCTACTGTCAGATTTGCATAAACGTGTTTGATTGGCTGACGCTTCCAGCTCAGCTTCAAAAGTTGAACATTGCTCAACTTTTGAATCCTGGAAATCCTGGACATCCTGGAAATCTTCGCTTCGCTCCCCCACAATGCAGTTCGGCGAAAAGCGAGGCAAAGTGACGTCATCCCCATTCAAAGTCAATGGGCAGAGAAGCGTTGGAAGATTTGCCTCAAGCTGCTGTGTGGACGTACCGTCAGGGTTAACTCTGCCGGCTATAAATCAGACAGCAGCTCCCTGGAGAAACGATCATCCCATTGGTCACGCCGTCAGGGTCTCGTTAGTGCTGATTGATGAGTGCTGATTGATGAGGGGGGGGGCATGCGTCTGACAGGAAGCATGCAGCGTCCCCTCGGCCCGTCACAGGAAACTATGTGTGTCTCACGATTAGAGTAGGGATGACAGCGATTATTAGAATATTCGTTACAGTCTCCATAATCGAAAATTATTTTAAAAATTCGATTTTATTTATATATTTTTTTATTATTATTTATGTATATATATATATATATTTTTTTTTCTGGCTTAGTTTCAACCAAAATATAGACTAATGCTAATAATAGTATTAATAATTGTAAATGGCCATTGGTCACGTCGAATAATCGATTATTATTCGCCAGGGCTGTCCGATTTCCGATTTTGATCATGGTCAGTTTCTGGCATCCCTAGATTAGAGGTCCACATTTATTTATCAAAGAATCCTTCACTGAAGACGCTGATTATGCTCAGAGACGGGATTGTTTTGCAGGAGGATGTACTGAGGGCTGCTGGGTGTTAACTAAAGAAAAGTAAGGAAGGAAGTAGTTTTACAACATAAGGGAGGAACTGGCAGATTTTTCCACTGCGTTAACGAGCTAATTAGACTTTTAACCATGTTAGTGGTTTGGCTCTTTTCATGGCAGTGAGTGTGGGTCAGATATCTTAATAACTACCGGATGGATTGTCTTACAGTTGTGTACAAACATTGATGTCAGTTCAGCAAATATACTGAATGCATCAAGGACATATCAAATACATACAAGGCACAATTATTAGTAGACTAACATTAAATAAGGCACACGTTTATACAAGTAAAAATCTAATAAGTACACAGCAATGTTAAAAAAACAAGTAGCAGCATTTTAAAAGTAAGCAAACATATACACATATTGAGGATTTCATAAAAACATTAATACATTGTTAACACGCTAAAATGACATGGTAAGTTACACATTTGGACCTGCTGGAATTAGCATGTTAGCATTTAGCTCATAGCACCACTTTGCCAGGTTTAGCATTGGCGTAGCTTCGAAGAGTTGCTATGGCTGTAGATTTGTAGTCGTGTTAGAAAGTGTAAGAAATTAAAATCAATATTTATATGGCGTAATTTAAATGAAATACACTGTATTTAATTTAAATCTGTTTTATTCTAAAAACCGAATGTTCACACATGACTTCCGGTTCTCCGCCAAGTAAACTCGTCATTTCCGGTTAGCATTAGCATGTGGCGAATGCTACGTTTGAAACCGTGAATTGAAGGTGAAATTACATGTGATGTTGTACCCTAAACACACTGTTTTTAACACTCATTTATTGACGCTGAAATATTGTTATTAGGGAATGTTTAAATAACCATAGACATTAGAATGATGTAATTTAGTAGCAGAAAACGGCAGGATTTGCATTGTACACGCCCCGTCGACGCCGGCCAATAGGAGAAGACTATACAGTTGAATGTTTAATGAAATGCTGTTAACTTTTATAAGCCTCCTTGTACTCTTTTCAGTTTATCCTAGTCTCGGGGCTAAAGAAATCAAATCAAAAGTAAAATAACCTTTTAAACAGTCCTGATGATGTAACACGGATCAGAAAGTAAAAGCCATCTGGTTGTTATCTTTCAACAGGAGAATTATTTACCTAATGCTAAAATCCTAAAATGCTAACAGGTTGTTTTCTAGTATTAACAATTTAATAAGCGAGTGCAACAAGTTGAAGATATTTGACACAACTTTTTATTCTTTCTCTCTTTGCATACTTGCTTCAAATTCTTGTTTTGCACTCCAGTTGTTTTATTGCCAATGAATAACAAAGCAGATCTCAGATTTGAATGTTTGACTGCTAGCACAACGCCTCCTCCTCCTCCTCCTCGGTCTGGAAAAACATTTTCACACTTCAGTTTTCCTTCTTCTCCCCCTCTCTGAACAGTTTCTCTTTTATTTGTTTCAGGAAGCTCATTCCTCCTCATCACGCTGCACAAAAGCATCTGTGCTTTTGTGCAGCATTCACTGTTTGAAAAGTCAAATGTGAGCAATTACAGCCGCCTATCTGAACGGCTCCCAAATGCCAGGGCCTCCGATGCAAATTCTTTCACAGCTTATTTTCTCAGGCTCGAGCTCCAGAATTAGAAACGTGAACAGAAATCAGCTCCGAGCGCCCGGCTATAGGTCATTAAAACCGTTTGAAACGAGGAATTTTAGCTACTTTTCCAGGGCTTTTGAAATAACAATAGCGTTTCTAAGTTATGCGGAAGACGTGGTGTTTGTTTTCAAAGTCTTTAATGTTCCCTTGAGCTTAGTGTCATCAACTCTCAGATAAAATTAATCTTTTGCCTACATAAGGCCGTGTTTGACATCACTTCTTAAAAAAGGGCACACTGTTCTTTTCAACCATGCATGAAAGAAAATGTTTGACATATTTGGAAATACGCTTGTTCACTTTCTTGCCAAGAGTTAGACGACAAAACCACCCTCATGTCTGTAGACTGAATATGAAGCTGCAGCCAGGAGACGGTTAGCTTAGCTTAGCATCCAATCGGCACATTTAAAGACCAAGTGGAAGTCCCTGCTCCCGGCCACAAAATGTGAAAACACAACTTGGTTTTATGCAGATTATGTAAACAAATATAATGTGATAGTTACTGAGGTTTAGAGATGATAGTGGGTGGCTTTTTGTTAATGTTACACAAAGCCAGGTTAGCTTTCCCCCCCCATTTCCAGTCTGTATGCTAAGCTAAGCTAACCTGATAACTAACTAATGAATATCTGCCCTCCAAAAGACTGTTTGACATCACTATGAGAACACCACCCTCATGTCTGTAGAGGTGGGAAGCTTAGTTTAACATTTGAATACACAACTTTGTTTTCCTACAGATTAAATAAACAAATATAAAGTGTTAGTTATGAGATTCAAGAGATGCTAGGTGGACTTTGTTACCCTTGCACTGAGCCAGGCTAGCTGTTTCCTCCGCTAAGCTAACCAGCTGCAGAACGGACGGATAGAGTTTAACTCGGAAAGAGATCGAATATATAAAAAGCCATAATCTACTAACTATTCCTTTTTAAAATGACAAATCATTCACTCTGAGTCTAACAGCCTGGAGACTCAGAGTTTTTCATTAGCAGCTCGGTGGCAGATTTAAGACTCCAGACGGGGTCTTATTCTTTTTTTATTTTGGGATTCCTCATCCACCATGGGATTTAGGGTCAAGGTGCATTTCCTGTGGAGCAAAGAGTGCAGAGGCACACAAAAAAGAAACAACGACTCAATGCTGCAACACGTCTGGATTAGCTACACACTGACCGACACATGTACGAGGAGTAGGCTGTGGCTCAGTGGTTAGTGTGCTGGACTTCAAATCAGGGGATAGCAAGTTCGAGTCCCACTGCATGTCGTTGTGTCCCTGGGCAAGACACTTCACCCCAAATGGCTCCTGTGGGGATTGTCCACAGTACTGAAGGTATGTAAGTCGCTTTGGATAAAAGCGTCTAACAAATGTCATGTAATGTAATGTAGGGCTTCAAGATTTGGAAAAAAATAACTAACTGCAACTATTTCGACTAGTATTGAATTTGCAATATGATTCACGGCACTGGAGGGATAGATTTTTCTGCATCATTAGCTCCACAATATTTCAGTCCTATTTTGCCTTTAACAAATATTGTGCTTCCCGCAATTTGGAAAATGCACAAAAGAACCTTCAGGAATGATTCCTAAAACCATGACGCGACTCAGCGTTTAAGCACTTCCTGTCCCCTCAGTTTTTGATTGTTATCCTGAAATAAGGTCTGTGGTTAACACAAGCTGAAGACATTTGAATTCTGCAGCGTAAAATATGTCAGTAAATACCCCACTGGTGAATTTAAAAACTGCGGTTGCTAACAAGTGTCTAAATGAGACGACCAAACGTCATTACGCCCAACAATAGCCGCCTTTAGCTTAGCGGAGGTGACGTGAAGTCATGTGACCATCAGTAGCGTGGCGTGGGAAAAAAATTAGGGGAAGCCAATAATACGTCCTTTCTTTTGGGTCGGGGGTGTGGTGGTCAATGTAATAACGTAACCAGATGAGTGATTACAGCACCCGGTATCATTTTACACACGTTTGTATCAGATGCAGGACTTACACACGCCTGTTATCTAACCGACAGGTCCGCACACACTCTCCAGCCCAAACTCTAATAAGCATTCATTCACAAACTAAATCAGGAGACCTTTAACGTTTTACGTCCGATTCGCTCCTTTGTTCCTCGCTGTACGCAGCTCCAGTTTGGGCATTGGCCTGTCATCAGATTGTATTTGTTGTTGTTGCTGCTGTAGCGGAAGTTTAGTACAATTATTTTTGATTAAATACTCCAAATCTCCACCCTCCATAATTGCACTTGCTTCAGTTGCTTGCTACTTTCTAACGGTGGTGCGAGTGGTGCAGTGACGCTATCGATTAGATTTATGATTCGAAAATTATAAAAGTAGGGTAGACATGTGGATATTATCCGACTGAACAAAACGTGCATTTATCTAACAGGTTCGTTTTCCACTGACCTTATTTCGAGCTATTTTCCAAAACCCTATGGAGAAATCCCATTGCCTTTTTGTCGAGGGAAACCGAGCGCAGCTTACATCCGGTTTTTAGGACGCGTCACTGCACCACTAAGTTGATTTGATTGGATTGTGAGGCAAGGGAAGCCAGCCGCCTCTGGCTTCCCTTGGCATGGCCCTGACTAATCACAGGTTGGCAGGGGCATGACGTGAGCCTTGTCTGATTGGTCAATCCCTCCATTTTTTTTCACCAAGGGAAGCCAATTTCGGCTGGCCTCCTCTCGCAACAGTGAGTGCAATCTACTGTTTCACCATAACATTTAGAGGGGCGCTGTTTCACTCTTTGTGAAATACTCAATGAGAATGGGAGAGAGACGGGCCGGCAGCAACACGCAACAAAGAACTTACGAAACTAAACGAAGTGTTTTTATTTATTTATTAAAATTATGACTACAATCCGAAAAAACAGGGGAAGCCTGGCTTCCCTTGGCCTCCAGGAGAAAACGCCACTGGTGACCGTGCTGTAGTTCCTTTATAGCCCAACATTAGCCACCTTTAGCTTAGCGGAGGTGACGTGAAGTCATGTGACCGTGCTGTAGTTCCTTTATAGCCCAACATTAGCCACCTTTAGCTTAGCGGTGGTGACATGAAGTCATGTGACCGTGCTGTAGTTCCTTTATAGCCCAAAATTAGCCACCTTTAGCTTAGGCGGTGGTGACATGAAGTCATGTGACCGTGCTGTAGTTCCTTTATAGCCCAAAATTAGCCACCTTTAGCTTAGCGGTGGTGACGTGAAGTCATGTGACCGTGCTGTAGTTCCTTTATAGATTAATTTCCTGCATTAACAGCTAGCTTGGCTCTGTATAAAGGTAACACATCCACTTACCATCATCTCTAGAACTTAATAACTATCACATTGTTTTTGTTTTTTGTACCTGTACAAAAACAAAGTTGTTTTTTCATTTCTCGGCCAGTATCATAGGCTTCCATTTGATCTTTAAATGTGCAGATAGGTGGATGGTTTGCCCTTGATGCTAAGATAAGCTAACCACATCCACAAACATGAGAAAAGGATCCCTTGCGATGCTAACTTCCGGGGCGTCCTACAGAAATACGTCATCACTGAACCACTGTATTCCTATAAAATGCTGATTCATAGCCATCGTCTCATGTCCACAGCTTCACAGGCTCCGTCTGCATGTCTCCGAGGAATTCTCCGGCACCACATGAGAAGGATGTAGCTCCTTCACTAATGCTATTAATCAAACCACATGCATTCTGCCGTGGATGTGCTCTTTGAAGCCGGTTGCAGTGGGGAGGGGGGTCGCAGCAGAGTCTATGAACATGTGAGTGTATTAGCTGTAAGCCTGGTCACAGGAGCAGCTGTGGTGCGTAAGTGAAAGCAGCTTTGAGTAAAAAGACACCATGGAGGTAGAAGCAGGCACACCTTTGCATTCAGTAGCTGCTGGGTGGAGCTGCAGGGGGGGGAGGGGGGGAGGAAAGGGAGGTTCAGACAGAGGAGGTGTCAGGTGCTCAAAGAGAGTGTGTTCCTCCCTTTGTCACAGGACTCAATAATTCATCATCACAGAGATCGGGTGACTCTTTATTCCTCCAGCTGCTGCAGGGAGTTCCCTCCTGACACACACCTGATGTACATTTACTGCACTTTATTCACAATGTTTTTATTTAACAACATGAAATACAGCTTTTTACACTCACATTCTATAAAGCAGGAACAGTAGTAGAAGTTTAAATATCTAGTTGCATGTTTATGAATATTTGTATTCTATTTCCTGCTTCTCTATTACTATTTTCCTTTTAACTTCTCATGTTTAAATACATATTTTTTATTTGACCTTTTATTGCATGGAATGCTCTTAACATCCCTATGGCAATGAATACATAAAAAATATCATCAGTGGAAGCCGTGGCGCTGTAAAAAGCACGACCAATCATCTGAGCCGGCCCGGCTAAAGTAACTGGGGCACAAACTTATCTCGTGCCCTCATTAGCCGGGTTCACACTGCGGTACTTTTCCCACAAAGGTTCATGCGAACTTAGTTCATGCAAACTCTTTAGTTCGCATGAACTAAGTACAGATCGCGTTCACACCGGAATAAGTCCCTGGGGGAGGATTAGGCAAATGAAGCCGCTGACGTCACTTCTTCTTCTTCTGCTTTGGGTTTACTGGCAGGCCGCAAACCACTTCACGGCGTATACTGCCGCCCAAAGTCCCCGGCCGGAAGTCCCCGGAGTTGGGGAAGGCTTCAGTAGAAGCTGCTGGGACTCCCAGCAGCTGCTACTGAAGCCTTCCGAGTAAATCGCCAGAACGCCGACACCTCCTCATCTCCACCGCTCCCATGTTTTATTTTGTGTTGCCATAAGTTAGTCTCTCTGCGTTTCTGCGCTGGGCTAATGCTAATGCTAATGCGAGGATAATAAAATGGCGGCTTCACAAAACTTTTTGGGAGTTTTACGGGGCGTGGTTTGTAATCCGCCCAGCCAATCAGAAATATAGCTCTTTTCTCAAAAAAGAGCCGCTCGAAAGTCCCTGCTCTCTAGCAGGGACTTCCGAGGGGGTAAAAAGGTTCGCATGAACTACTTTTAGTACCGGCTCTTTTTGGTGTGAACGCGATCATGAACTAAGTTCGCATGAACCTTTGTGGGAAAAGTACCGCAGTGTGAACGCGGCTATTGGTCATGTGCGCGTTCGTGTGTGTTGGGGGAGGGGCTCTCTAAGGAAGTCTGAAGGTAGGGGAAGATTTTGTTCGGTTGTGTACTTTCGAATTCTAGCGCACTCGAGCTGGTTTCTCCATTCTTACCTACCCTACCTTTAATATAAAGGGTTTTTTCTAATAAAATATTGTACGAGGGAGATACTGGGTTAGGGTTATATATTTTTAAGTTGTTTTATTTTATATTATATGGTACTTTTTACTTTATATTCATATACATAGTTTTATATAGTATTATTGCACAATCTTACTTTACATATTATATATAAACGTATCTTTTGATTCATTCTTAAATGCCACAAAATCCAATTTCTCACCATGATAAACAACTCCTCTTATCCAGTAGATGTGCAGTATCGTTGTGACTCTGTGTTTGTGATTGTCTTTATGTATTAAAGCCTGCAGCCTTCGCACTATCATTTGCTCTGCGTGTAATAAACACTTTAGCAATGAACAAAGCTTCAGCACAATGCAGAAGGAAGTTACTCCGGGTTTATTTACACTGCAGGGAAATTACGAGTAAGTCAGAGGGAGATAAATGTGGTGCCTCAGCCTTCAGTGGAAGTGTGTGGCTTAGAGTGAGTAATACGTGCAGCCATTAGAGCACATGTTGGAGATCTGGAATTATAGCAAATAAGGGTTTGTTAAGAGAGTGTTTCTGGTGAAATCCGAGCCTCGATTATTTATGTTCTGCTGCACTCTTTCCCACTTGTTTCCCAGGGCATGTATTGAATGTTTGACTTTCAATCAGCTGTTGGTATTGATCGCGTGGCCGCGGCGGGCGCTCGTGATGTTAGTTTGACTTCCTGCAGGCGAGATGCATCACGCACCGATGACTTTGTGCCGTTTACATGTGATTAAAATCCGCAATAGCAGCAACAAAAATGACCAATGGTTGTTTTCCCTGCACTACTTAGGTCTTTGCTTCCTGCTACCTGCGCCTGACTTCACTTGGTTTGAGACGATACACAGATAACGTGCAATTTTAAGATGAATACAATGTAGAACAAAAATAATCAAGTAATTGGGGAGAGAGAAAAAGTAAATATGATTGTAGATTTCATAAATAATCAATTCATTTGAAGGTATATAAAATACATCTGAAACTAAAGTAACGGTAGCATAACTATGGAACAATAGCACTCCCACATATTGTACGTGATAGGCTAAGGGGCGGGACATCTCTAAATTGACCAATCAACACAGAGCTGGCCAGCTAACCAATCAGAGCAGACTGGGCCCTGGTTTCAGACAGAGGGTGAAAAGAGCTAGACACTAATACTGATATGAACCTAAACATGTGGAGAATATGGCCCCTGTCTGTAGAATAGGATTTGTACGCCGGGATATCTCCGCAGCTCCACAATACTTCATTTTGAACCCCTCCGTTTCCTTTGGTCCCACTCAGTATGTTGTCATTGATCTGACTTTATAAATTCCATTTTGTCTGTCCTGTAATCACTTTAACCTTAATGGAGAAAAGGAACTTATTGTAAGGATGTGATGTAGCTCTGTGTAAAGAAATGTAGTACAGAGGCGTTAACCTACAGTACAGCTGATGTGTTGAAAGCACTCTTTGTTTAAATTCACCCCCCCCCCCCCCACACACACACACACACACACACACACACACACACACACACACACACACACACACACACACACACACACACACACACACACACACACACACACACACACACACACACACACACACACACACACACACACACACACACACACACACACACACACACACACACACACACACCATGTATACATCACTTCAGGGGACATTACATTGACTTACATGCATTTCCTGGAGACTTATCCCAACCTTAACCAACACATGCCTAATCCTAACCCAGTCTTCACCCTAAAATTAATGATGCCCCTCATGGGGACCTCCAATTTGTCCCCATAAGGGAAGCCAGTCCCCACACGTGACTATGTAAACAGATTTAGGTCCCCACAAGTATAGTAATGCTAGTCCACACACACACACACACACACACACACACACACACACACACACACACACACACACACACACACACACACACACACACACACACACACACACACACACACACACACACACACACGACCCCCCCCAGTCAGCTGACAGTCAGCAGTGAAAAGCGCTGTGCCGCACATTTCCCATAATGCCGAGCTGCAGCTGACTCAGGGTTCCTGTGTTCTGACTCCACTTCCCATCATGCCGTCTGGCATCTGCCTGCTAAGGAGCTCAGGCAGACTTAGCCGTTATTCAGTTGCTGAGTCGCTAGGAAAATGACTTTACTGATGTGGAGTGGAACAAATAAATCCTCTGTCCGCTTTTAAATACAGTTTTATAGAAATGTGTTTATACTGGGAGTCCACAGTTTAATTCACTTTCTTATCAACCTAAAATACTTTCTGTAAAATGTAATTAAAGGTTGCTTGATTATGACAAACTATATAAATTGATATATTAAATGTAATCATGTACTTTGGAAATACTATGATTTATTAAACTTATTATTATTAATAATAATATTAACAAGTATTATACTTTTATGCAAACAAAAAAGAATACAAACATTTATTATAAATAATATATAAATACATTTAAATCAATAAAAGATCTGATTCAATAATAATATGTTGCACTTATTATTATTTTAAGAATGATTTTATCCATTTAACTGACTTTTAAATATATTTCCACCGAAAAAAAATACAAAAGAAAATTAGATAAAGAAATAATATAAAAATAAAATAAACATTTAAATAAAAACAAATAATAACATATCAAATAAATTATATATAACCTTTAATTAACTTTATTGCACTTCTAAAAGTGGCGCAATACATTTTTTATTGCATCTATTTTGTTTTTCTTATCGTTTAAAGACAAACATGTACTTGTAATAATCGCCCAGCCGTAGTTAGTCCATAAAATATAAATACATTATCTTTACTGTGCTGATAATATTTAAATTAAAGTGTCCCTGCAGCTGTGTGAACGTCCCTGTTAGTTTAAAGAAGTCTAGTTAACTGCAGGCTGTAAATGACTCGCTTGTCTCTGTGATGCCGGCTATATTTGAATAGCATGTGCACGGTGATTTGCATCCTGTTTTGCATTCTTGTTTTCTATGAGATCATCAGAACAGAAAGGCTTCTTCTTCTCTGTCTATCACCTTCAGCTGGACTTCTGTCATCTAATATGCAGGTTAAATGCAGGAGAAGTAACTGAAGCTTAGAAATACTTGAGGAAGTCAAATAATGCTGCATATGTTTTTAGATGAATGTTGTTCGCTGCAACACAGTGACATCACTATGGAACACTTGCGCTCCTATTGGCTAGCGCTCCAACACATTGCACGTGATAGGCTAAGGGGCGGGACATCTCTAAGGTGTTGACCAATCACAACATAGTCGGCCAGCTAACCAATCAGAGCAGACTGGGCTCTGGTTTCAGACAGAGGGTGAAAAGAGGTGCTGCAGCACAGGCAGTATGAGAAAAATAAAACCTGAACATCAGCAGGAGAGGACTCTTTAAAGTAGAGACACTACATACTGATACACACCTGAACATCAGCAGGAGAGGACTCTTTAAAGTAGAGACACTACATACTGATACACACCTGAACATCAGCAGGAGAGGACTCTTTAAAGTAGAGACACTACATACTGATATACACCTGAACATCAGCAGGAGAGGACTCTTTAAAGTAGAGACACTACATACTGATATACACCTGAACATCAGCAGGAGAGGACTCTTTAAAGTAGAGACACTACATACTGATATACACCTGAACATCAGCAGGAGAGGACTCTTTAAAGTAGAGACACTACATACTGATATACACCTGAACATCAGCAGGAGAGGACTCTTTAAAGTAGAGACACTACATACTGATATACACCTGAACATCAGCAGGAGAGGACTCTTTAAAGTAGAGACACTACATACTGATATACACCTGAACATCAGCAGGAGAGGACTCTTTAAAGTAGAGACACTACATACTGATATACACCTGAACATCAGCAGGAGAGGACTCTTTAAAGTAGAGACACTACATACTGATATACACCTGAACATCAGCAGGAGAGGACTCTTTAAAGTAGAGACACTACATACTGATATACACCTGGACATCAGCAGGAGAGGACTCTTTAAAGTAGAGACATTACATACTGATATACACCTGAACATCAGCAGGAGAGGACTCTTTAAAGTAGAGACACTACATACTGATATACACCTGAACATCAGCAGGAGAGGACTCTTTAAAGTAGAGACACTACATACTGATATACACCTGAAAATGAGAAATGATGGAGGTTTGAAGAAGCAGCAGTTTTAAAAAAGGATTTCTGCAGAATCCTTAGAAATCCTTAACTTCCTTCCCTCCCCTCCCCTGTGAATCGTGGACTTTAAACTCTCACATTTTATGTGGTGTGTGTTTGTCGGGTCCTCGCTGCAGCCGGGCCGTTTGTTTGTGTGTCTCTGGGCATGTTGTCATGGTGACCGCCCAGTGTTCGCTGCTCTGCGGCATCTCAAACGACGATCGCTCTCTCTCTCTTTGTGGCGACGAAGCTCGGCTGCAAGAGAAGATCTACTGCCACTCTGTCACTGTGACGCACACACACCCACACCCACACACACACACACACACACACACACACACACACACACACACACACACACACACACACACACACACACACACACACACACACACACACACACCCACCCATGAATATGCATAACAGCCACCACACTGTAAATATCAGTGACAGTGCACGTGATGAAATAAAAAAATTATATACTTTTTACATTTGAAGTAAAATGTCTAATAAAATATATTTAAAAAATGTGTTTACAAAAATAAGAAGTAAATATAATAATGTGCACTAAAAATATACAATACAATTATTTCTAAAAAGATAAGAAATTAAAGTAAGAATAACATTGAAATTAATAAATAAAATAACATATTTATACAAAAGAATCTTCACATTTTACTTCAATTTAGGTAAAAGATCTGAGGACTTCGTCCACTGGTGCTTTACTGTACAGTCTCTCTATTCAGACAGAGTGTGTGTGTTTGTGTGTGCATTTGGCTCCACGTGCGCGCCCCTCGTGCACGCTTGGTTCGCTGAAGCAGCAGCGAGCAGAGAGATAAGTGTAATGGGATGAAGGTGCTGAGTCGGCGGTCTGCATTAACTGCCTGTTTGCTGCACCTGAGTGTGTGTGTGTGGTGTGTGTGTGTGTGTGTGTGTGTGTGTGTGTGTGTGTGTGTGTGTGTGTGTGTGTGTGTGTGTGTGTGTGTGTGTGTGTGTGTGTGTGTATCTGGAGTTAGAATAAGTCAACAGGAAGAAAACTGCAGAGGAAAATAAAAGCAGCATCATCAGCTTCATTGAATTGTATTGTTTGCACCATGAAACGAATCAGCAGAAACACATTGCCAGTGCTGGGTGTGAAACATCCTGAGGACCAATCAAGGGACAGTGTGTCTTTAAGCGTCTTTAGCCGCGTTCACACCGCAGGACTTTCCCTGGTACTTTAGTTCCGTTAGTACCAATAATGTCGCGTTCACACCGCCGGGACTACTCAGTGCCGGGAACTCTTTTGGTACTTTTTAGTCCCTGCTAGAGAGGTGGTACGAACCTGGTGACAAAAGAGTGCCAATTTCTATTCTATTTCTATTGGCTGGGCGAATTGCAAACCACGCCCCGTTAGACTCTGAATTTGTTTTGTTAGGCAGCCATTTTTTTCCTCGCTACAAAACCACATCCACACCTGAGCGAGTGGTTTTTTTGTACTTTAAAGCAGTTATGACCACACGTACTACAACACCGGAGCGGTGGAATGATGAGGAAGTGTCGGCGCTTCTGGCAATTTACTCCAAGGACGGGATGCAGCAGCTTCTACAGAAAGCAGTTCCCAACTCCAAATGTTTTGAGCGATGTTCGCTACTTGAGCTGGGAATCGTGCACAGTGCACACGGATGCCGGGTAAAAATAAAGAAACTCAGGCAGGACTATAAAAAAATTGAAGACCACAATAATAAGAGTGGTAACGATTTTCTATTGTTATTATATATATATATATATTGCCACTGTTTTTTAATACTGACACCTAACTTGCACTAAGGCGTGTCTGCTGCTATATATATTGCCACTGTTACATTGTTTTGAAACTACTTACACTTTATTTTACATTGCACACTGTTATTTAACTTCAATTTACATGCATACGACACACCTGGAACAGCATGATGCCGTTATTGTTATGTCTTGACTGTGCAATAAAACAAACAAACTGGCGAAGCTTTATTTATTGTGTCCCACCCCAAATTTGCAGAATAGAAGAATGTGAGAGCAGACAGGTGTCGGTGGTTGAATTGATCAGAAACACAAGTCTTACACACATAAACACAAGTAATTTATCATGTCATTTGTTTTAGATAAATAAGGGAAAAACACCAAACAAGGGTTGATTTCCTTTTCCAAGATCAGCCTGAGGGGGTAATATATAATAAATACATAAAGATAAAGTCCATTGTTATAATGGAGTATTTTATTTGTAAATTACCCTTATGAACTCCATCATGTCTGAGGTCGGAAAGTAAACAAACGCCTCATACAGCGGATGGGCTTTATACCCCCTCCCCCCCCCCCGTGTAGTTCTTCTTCTCTCGTTTTTTTGTTGTACTCGCCGTGAAGTGGTTTTGCGGCCTGCCAGTAAACCCAGAGAAGAAGAAGACGAAGTGACGTCAGCGTAATGGTACCTCAGGGAAAGTACTGCGGTGTGAATGCGATTGGCACTAGCCCCCTGGCGGATTTAGTGCCGTGGTACTTTTGTGGTACTTTAGTGCCGGCACTAAAGTACCGCAAGTCCTGCGGTGTGAAAGCGGCTTTTGGGTTCAAGAAAAGCGCCATAGAAATAAAATGTATTATTATTATAACATGAACACAGAACACTTGGCGTAGACTGTAGATCTGAAATGAGTAGTTAATCTGGAAATAATTAATTGGCATCATCAACATGCCTGAAAAAGGCTTCTTTATGGTCCTCTAATGTGAGGAAGTCTTCTGTTTTGTAACTTTGCAAACTTAGTATCCAGTGCGCTTTAGAGGAAGGAGTCAGAGGGGGCTGAGCGAGGAGCCTTTTAGCCCTGTTCTGACTTTTGGGGGTTTCTTAGAGTTGTTTTTGGTGTTTTATAGGTTTTTGTGCATGTCTTTGAAAGGCTAACATCCCAAAGTTCCGCAACAGAGCGAAGTCAATATGTTACACTCACGCTCCTATTGGCTGGTGCTCCAACACTTTGTACGTGATAGGCTGAGGGACGGGCCATCTCTAAGTGGTTGACCAATCACAACAGAGCCGGCCAGCTAACCAATCAGAGCAGACTGGGCTCTGGTTTCAGACAGAGGGTGAAAAGAGGTGCTGCAGCTTTTTGAACATTAAAGCATGGAGACATGTCCCAGTAGAGACACCACATACTGATATATACCTGAACATCAGCAGGAGAGGACTCTTTAAAGTAGAGACACTACATACTGATGTACACCTGAACATCAGCAGGAGAGGACTCTTTAAAGTAGAGACACCACATACTGATATACACCTGAACATCAGCAGGAGAGGACTCTTTAAAGTAGAGACACTACATACTGATATACACCTGGACATCAGCAGGAGAGGACTCTTTAAAGTAGAGACACTACCTACTGATATACACCTGAACATCAGCAGGAGAGGACTCTTTAAAGTAGAGACACTACATACTGATATACACCTGGACATCAGCAGGAGAGGACTCTTTAAAGTAGAGACACTACATACTGACATACACCTGAACATCAGCAGGAGAGGACTCTTTAAAGTAGAGACACTACATACTGATATACACCTGAACATCAGCAGGAGAGGACTCTTTAAAGTAGAGACGCTACATACTGATATACACCTGAACATCAGCAGGAGAGGACTCTTTAAAGTAGAGACACTACATACTGATATACACCTGAACATCAGCAGGAGAGGACTCTTTAAAGTAGAGACACTACATACTGATATACACCTGAACATCAGCAGGAGAGAACTCTTTAAAGTAGAGACACTACATACTGATATACACCTGAACATCATCAGGAGAGGACTCTTTAAAGTAGAGACACTACATACTGATATACACCTGAACATCAGCAGGAGAGGACTCTTTAAAGTAGAGACACTACATACTGATATACACCTGGACATCAGCAGGAGAGGACTCTTTAAAGTAGAGACACTACATACTGATATACACCTGAACATCAGCAGGAGAGGACTCTTTAAAGTAGAGACACTACATACTGATATACACCTGAACAACAGCAGGAGAGGACTCTTTAAAGTAGAGACACTACATACTGATCTACACCTGAACATCAGCAGGAGAGGACTCTTTAAAGTAGAGACACTACATACTGATCTACACCTGAACAACAGCAGGAGAGGACTCTTTAAAGTAGAGACACTACATACTGATATACACCTGAACATCAGCAGGAGAGGACTCTTTAAAGTAGAGACACTACATACTGATATACACCTGGACATCAGCAGGAGAGGACTCTTTAAAGTAGAGACACCACATACTGATATACACCTGAACATCAGCAGGAGAGGACTCTTTAAAGTAGAGACACTACATACTGATATACACCTGGACATCAGCAGGAGAGGACTCTTTAAAGTAGAGACACTACATACTGATATGAACCTGGACATGAGTATAATCGGCCCCTTTTACATTACAGTGCAGTCCACCATTTTGTGTCTCATAATTTGTCTTTTATTTTGGTTGTTTCCTTTGTTGTCATTTTATATCAGAGCTCATTAGCGCTTCTTAAAAAGTACAGATATGTTCCACCGTCTGTCTGACACTTCCTCACAGACTGTAGTTTTCCTTCTCCCTCCCATCATGTCTCTTACCTCCCACTCACAGCCGAGGAGTGTTTGAGTCTCTCTGTCCTCGTTCAACTCTCAAGTCTGTTCTGGATCGCAGTCGGTTTTTATTTTTAGGATATTACACACATCTGATATCAGCCGAGAGCACGGAAAGAAATGCATCATCGTCATCACACCGTCTTTATTTACTCCTGCCAAGAGTGCGTGTTTGATATAAAAAGTGATGGACAGATCGTTCAGGGGGGTTTTCTGCAATTCTACACAATAAACTATATATTTTTAAAGTCTTTTAAAATCTCACACTCCTGTCCTCTCTCGAACCGATGGCAGTTATATTTGATTTAATCACACATGCAAGTCATATCAAATGAATGGCGGGGATAATTGTAGGTTCCTTCCTATCATGAATAACGCAATCTTCTTGAAGTGTTCTGTACATGTCTGTCCTCAGTCTTGTGCAGTAGGTGTTGAAGTTACAACAGATGTTTTCAAGTGATTAAAAGAAGAGTTATTGTCAATGCAACACCAAAAAAATGTGCAGATTACAAGGGGTTTTCACATCGGTTCCACGCCCTGGAATATAAATGTGTACCATGTATTCTCTACGGCTATAAAACATCAGATGTATGCAGGATTTAAGAGGGGTAAAAGGTTAATGTTCACAACAATTACAGTTAAAAGTATTTAAAGTAAAGATTCCAATGTTGTGTTCAAGCCTCCTGCATGCATTGTACTTTATCAGGAGAGACGGTTTTGATGTAAGAATACATGTTTATTGCCAGGAATACACAAATGAATGTAATGGAATTTTGGCGATTAGGCCCCGTTGTGCAGGAAGTATCATTCGGGAGGAGAGAACCGATCCGATGAAACCCCCCGAGGTCTAGACCCTGGTGGTGGTGAATAGATGGTTCGGTCTGAAGGGGAGGGGCTTAGCTTGACACTGGTGGTGAATAGATGTTTGGGTTCGGTCTGAAGGGGAGGGGCTTAGCTTGACCCTGGTGGTGGTGAATGGATAGTTGGGTTCGGTCTGCAGGGGAGGGGCTTAGCTTGACCCTGGTGGTCGTGAATGGATAGTTTGGGTCGGTCTGAAGGGGAGGGGCTTAGCTTGACACTGGTGGTGGTGAATGGATAGTTGGGTCGGTCTGAAGGGGAGGGGCTTAGCTTGACCCTGGTGGTGGTGAATGGATAGTTGGGGTCGGTCTGAAGGGGAGGGGCTTAGCTTGACCCTGGTGGTGGTGAATGGGTAGTTGGGTTCGGTCTGAAGGGGAGGGGCTTAGCTTGACACTGGTGGTGGTGGATGGATAGTTGGGGTCGGTCTGAAGGGGAGGGGCTTAGCTTGACCCTGGTGGTGGTGGTGAATGGATAGTTGGGGTCGGTCTGAAGGGGAGGGGCTTAGCTTGACCCTGGTGGTGGTGAATGGATAGTTGGGGTCGGTCTGAAGGGGAGGGGCTTAGCTTGACTCTGGTGGTGAATGGATAGTTGGGTTCGGTCTGAAGGGGAGGGGCTTAGCTTGACCCTGGTGGTGGTGAATGGGTAGTTGGGTTCGGTCTGAAGGGGAGGGGCTTAGCTTGACCCTGGTGGTGGTGGATGGATAGTTGGGGTCGGTCTGAAGGGGAGGGGCTTAGCTTGACCCTGGTGGTGGTGAATGGATAGTTGGGTTCGGTCTGCAGGGGAGGGGCTTAGCTTGACACTGGTGGTGGTGGATGGGTAGTTGGGTTCGGTCTGAAGGGGAGGGGCTTAGCTTGACCCTGGTGGTGGTGAATAGATAGTTGGGTTCGGTTTGTGAGAATAGAGTGATTGATTAAGCTAGGGAGTGACGCCCCCGATCACTTATTGAGAGGTAACATAGAAATAGTAAATTAATCATGAAAGACGGTCCTGGTTGAACTTGCGCTGAGCTTCATCTGTTCCTGCTTCTCCTTAATGTAAAGGTCAGCTCTGTTAAGGAGCTTTGTTTTTGTCAGTCTCCTTTGTGTACTGGTCAGACGGGTTGAAGAACACTTCTGTAAAAAACCTTCTTTCAGGCGTGAATCCACTATTTGCAGTAATGTTATTGAAAATAGATGATTTTCCGTGAAATTTAAGCTCTTTTTAAATGTTTCAGAAAATAGTTATGACACAAGGATTATGAGATGATGTTTGTGTTGCTTTATGATTATGAGTCTTTATTTTGGCGGTTTGGCTGTTTTCTGTCCATTTATGGTAATTGAGTGTATATTTGGGGCCATTTTGTTACTTTTTAATGACCTGTTTGTATATTTTTCTGTAGTGTTTTTCCCTCTTTGTTGTCATTATTGACTCTCTTCCTTATATGTGTCTTTGAGTGACAGTTTTCAGTTTTAGGCCAGGGGGGAGGGGACACGTTCATGTTCGGAGATGACTGCGAAACAGCTATTCAACTCTAGAACAGTCCTTTTAATCTTATTAACAGAAATACATTTGGAAAGTTGTCTTCTTCTGTATCATTGATACAACCTTGAGCAAGGCATGCCTCTGCACCACTCCCCCTCTTGGGGGTGGAAGCACAAGATTTGTTTTGTGTTTGCAATTTACACTCCTGTTTTTTGGGGGGGTTTCATGGGGACATGAACTTGGAGATGTCTCTTCCTGTGTCTGATGCTTCAGATCCAGCTCTCTGTGAACTCGCTGGAGTCTGATGCCGCTTTCACACCAACGCGGTTCCAGGGCCGGTTCAGAGCTAGAGCCTGATAAGTACCGTTTTTTCCTGTTCACACCGCAGCGGAGCCGCCTCTAAGCACCAAAAGATTGTCGGCCTTGAAGCAGGAACCGCATACGTCACGCTTACGTCGGAGGGGGGCGGGATCAACCTGAGCAATAACAGTTTATGGCGAATAAGGCAAATGAAAGTTGTAACACTTTATAAAGTCAGGCAACGCTAACCAGGCTTCGTGTGATTCTGTTTATTTGTACCTTACTTTGACCATCCGTTCGCTGTCATTGATCATTGTGGAGAGAGGCAGACGTGTTGTTTTGTATTATAGCAGCTATCGGATGGAATCAATACGTGGGCTGCACAGGTTGTCATGTCCGACTATCACAAGTAGAATCATAATGAAAGATACGCAGGTAAAATGTTCCTGTAGAAAACGGCTTATGCCACAATAGGATAGCAATAAGTAGTCAATATAGTCAGTTTAGCTTCGGTTGCTATGGTAACATCACCTATTTTATACCAGAGAAACCTTCATAACAGCGTTGTGATGCCAAACCGGCAGCGGTCGCTAAATGCCGCTGAAACATATTAATAAGATAAGATAAGATGAACCTTTATTAATCCCCGAGGGGAAATTCAGTTGTACAAAGCAGCAACAGGGTAAGCGTGAAAAAAAACAGTACAGCAAAGATTCACACAGATCAATAAAATCTAAAATAAATAACATAAAATCAAGGAAATAATGATAATAATAATAAAAGACTATGAAAATAGGAGATAAATAAAAATAAGAGTAAAATAACTGTCAGCATATATACATATTTGGTCATCATCTAAGTTATAAAGTGCATAATAAGTTAAACAATGAACCACGGCACAAAAGTATAAGGGTTGAGAAGTAGTTATTTAATTCAATCTGGCTTTGTGTGATTAAAAGCAACGCGATCATCGACCCGACGTCGTTGGGGAGAAAATCAGCTACGTAAACGGCGAGGTCATGACGCAGCCGCGGCAGCACCGGTCGGGCTCTGGGCGGTGTGAACAAAACGAGGGGCTGAAAAGAAAAACCGGTTCCGAACCAGAAGAGCTCTAGCACGGAGCTAGAACGGGAACCGCGTTGGTGTGAAAGGGGCATGAGAGGAGGAGGAAGGTGATGGAGTTTACTTTTCCTGGCACCACAAACTATTTCCACCCTCACTCTGTCTGTTAGCCGCAGAAATAAACTCAGTGAAAAGACACTTCCACTTTCCTGCAGAGGCCCGATTCCCCCCGACTCTTTCTCACTCAGCTGGAGCCGGGGAGGCTTTAATGCTCAGGGTTTGATTCCTCTCTCCTGCTTTATTAACCGTTCTGTCGGCTGGAAACACATTTATAACAACGTTTTTCTTGTATTTTCTCCGTCTGTTTCTGGGGTTTTGTCGGGACACGAAGCTTTGTGGCGTTGAAAGCGTCTCCCTGCTCTGCCTCTCGTCTCCTTGGGGCTCAGATATGGCTGCTGGCTTGTTTCAGACAGGATTGTACTAACATGGAGCTGGCAGAGAGGCAGGACATATTTTCCTAAGTGAGGTTGATTAATGGAGTGAGGAGAGAACAAGGGGGGGAGAAACGGGAGCGAGGAGAGGGGCAAATAACACTAAATGTGATTGCAAGGGGTGGGTGATAAATCTAATATCACAGTATACGTTATTCTATCACAGTAACGGTTTATATTATTATACAGCAATTGTTCTGTACATTTGAACTCTCTATGACAGTAAACTGGATATCTTTGTCGATAAAACAGGACATTTGAGGACATCATTTCTGGCTTTTATCTCAAGAATGTCTAGTAATTGGATCTTATTTTGGGTTGCTGAGCCAAAGTCAAGAGCATAATGGTGCACGATGCATAAAAGTTTGACATCTTGTAAAAGAGATTGATGTCCCTTTAACCACACGGTTTATGGTAGTGGCTTGTTATATCAGCCTTTGGTGGTGGTTGCTCGGTGAGTAAGGAAACACTACACATGTTTATGTGTTAGTTCAGGTTAATAGTAACTATAGATTGTATTAACCAGACTGCACACTCTTACTGTGAAATGCAGAAACGTCATCAGCAGGACATCACATGCTCTCCAATACGGAAGAGGATTAGGGCCACATGTTTTCTGAATTTTAACTTAAAGGGGACCTATCATGCAACATTCACTCTTTGATGTCTTTTATACATAAAGATGTGTCCCCGGTGCGTCGGGGAACTCACACAGCGTCAGAAAATAAAACTCTTCTCCTCCGTACCCAAATCTTTTAAAAACGGGGGTACAACGAGCGGATACAGATTTGCTGCCGGTATTACGTAATTTCCAGTGGCGAGCCGTGACTTTTATACCTAGGCCCTCTGAGGCCTACCTTTTGATGATCAAATCACTCAAACACAAAGTCCATCCTCGGGTCCTTCTGGATGAAGCACTTGATGGCGGGTCATGCAGCTGATCCTTTGCCACTCCAGTTTATCATTGTAACTCAATCTTGAAAATGACTCTGTTAATAATTTCGCAACGATGTCATCACTATCACTGAAGTGAGCCATCATGAACGAATTTATGCTAATCATAAATCTATCGATTAGATTATAAATTATAAAAGTAGGGTAGACATGTTGATATTAATTATCCGGCTGAACAAAACGTGCATTTATCTAACAGGTTCGACCACCCTGTGGAGAAATCCCATTGCTTTTGTGTCGAGGGAACCCGAGCGCAGCTTACTTCCGGGTTTTAGGACGCGTTGCTGGCGTCGCTCGCTTCAAAAGTTGAGCAATGTTCAACTTTTGACGCCTCGGCAGAAGCGTCAGCCAATCGAATCATATGTCAGTACAAGCTCTAGCCAATCAAACCACTGCTTGTGTGTCAGGGGCGGGAGATTCATGGGTTGGTTGTTGGTCGAGTGTCAGACACGCCGCTGTGTGGACTCGCAGAGACGAGCTTCTTGCATTTAACCCTTCACATTCAAACAAACTGAACAGGCAGATTGGAAAGATTTATTTATTTATTTGGAAATTTTATTTTAAATCCAATTAAATCAAGTTATTTTGGTAAAACTAATGAAAAATATAACTAAAAGTTGAAGTTTGAGAAAAAAGTCAAAACTGAAGAGTCCTGAAGAAAGTCAGGATTTCTAGAAAAAAGTAAACATTTAAAAAAAATCTGAAAAAACTATACATCCTGAAAGAAAGTCAGAATAATTTTTATTCTTAAATTATAATCGCAAAACATTTTGAGAAATAACATTTTATTTCTGAAAAAAATATAAATTGTGGAAAAAAAGGCAGAATTCTGAACAAAATATCAAAATTCTGAACAAAATGTCTAAGAAAAGTTTGTTTCCCTTTTTATATCCTATGTAGGAGATCCTCCTGCAGTCAGTTTCACTTTGACGCGCTGCACTCAGAGCGAAACAGACAGAGTTTAAATGAGAATATTTCTGGTTGCTGGCGAGCAGGAGTCGATCTCACAGCTCTCAGAGATTCACAGCACACATGGCTCTGACACAAATTGTACGAGGACAGCAGGATCACACATACAGTACCCACTATACACCGAGAAGTAGTGTATTTATACTGCAAACTGCCTGTAAGCTGCTCCACTGCTTTAGCTAATGATGCTTCAAGAAACACTTTCACTGTGAAACAGCTGTTTACATCACATGCTGGGGTCCGTGAAGCTGTTTTAAGGCCCTCTCACAAGCCAAGTCTGTTTTAATCAAATGACATACTTAACACGGTGCAGAAGATGTATATTACAGAAGTATTACAGCATATGACGCCTGCTCTTTCCTAGCTTGTTTTGGATGTCTTTCTTTAAGGCATCTTTTCTGCTTCGAGTCAAGATTTTTCTGTAACTCTCTATTGTCGGTTCTGTCTTGCTGCAGTATGTGTTCCAGTTGCAACAACTGTTTTAAATTTCACGTCACAGCTAATCCCTACAGCCTCATGCATTCATTGTAGATTCTCCTGTTCTTTATTCCAGTAAAGGTGAGCATATGTGTGTTATGATAACAGAATATCCCTCTGCCTCTTCCACATAAGTCACCCATGACTACTACTTCTTTGAGGTCGATTTGTGTCTTAAGTGGTTATATTGTGCATTTCTTTCTAGTGTCTTTGCAGGCATATTGTGCAACTCCATATTTAGATATGTGGCCGTATTGCCCTGCCGTAACCTGAATACTCTGTAATATTCAAATGTTACATAAATCTGTTTTCTGTTGGTTCGGTTTCTCACAGTATTTCTGTCCACGCTGGACTTTCGGCCCCTTTTTCCCTTCCTTTTTCCACTTTCCCACCACTTACTGTAGTTCAACGCATCCAAAAAATTACCGAAAGGAAACCCAAATGCTTTTAGGGAAATGTCATTTCTCCAAATTTTAGCAAAGGGTAACTGAGAACGATGACCTTTAATATACCTATTATAATTCTGAAAGCTGGACACAGACAAAGGATCTTAATATATTGTGTGATCGAAGGAGAATGGCACACATGTGTTTTAAGCAAATAAGACATTTTTATTGAGTAACTCAATAAAAACAGGACCAGACAGCTGAAAATGTCAGAAGGCTTTTGAGTCGACCCATGAAGAAGTCTGGGAGTTCACAGGAGGAATGTGGGCTTGTTAAATGTGCAGGAAGGAGGGTATGAGTTTGGCTCTGAGGCTGAATTAGCCTCCTGCAGCTCCGCTAACTCTCCGGGTCACGGTGCAGCCTGCCGACACCTGCGAGTCACATGACCTCTGAGGAGTGTTTGGTCAACACTGCTGACCCTTCAGGTGTTCGGGGGGGGGGGGGGGTGCTCTGCGGTTCACGACCTGGAGTTATTGCTCCACTGGCTGCAGCTGCAAGATTAATGCATTGAGTGGGTTTTTGTTCGTTAGACTGAAATAAGGTCTGTGGCTAACACAAGCTGAAAAGATTTAAACGCTTTGTTCCACGACATAAAATACGCCTGTAAATACTCCACTGGTGAATTTAAAAACTGCGGTTGCTAGCAAGTGTCTAAATGAGACGACTAACCGTCATCACGCCGAACGTTAGCCGCCTTTAGCTTAGCGGTGGTGATGTGAAGTCATGTGACCGTGCTGTAGTTCCTTTGTAGCCCAACAGTAGCCGCCTTTAGCTTAGCGGTGGTGACGTGAAGTCATGTGACCGTGCTGTAGTTCCTTTATAGCCCAACATTAGCCACCTTTAGCTTAGCGGTGGTGACGTGAAGTCATGTGACCGTGCTGTAGTTCCTTTATAGCCCAACAGTAGCCGCCTTTAGCTTAGCGGTGGTGACGTGAAGTCATGTGACCGTGCTGTAGTTCTTTTATAGCCCAACGTTAGCCGCCTTTAGCTTAGCGGTGGTGACGTGAAGTCATGTGACCGTGCTGTAGTTCCTTTATAGCCCAACAGTAGCCGCCTTTAGCTTAGCGGTGGTGACGTGAAGTCATGTGACCGTGCTGTAGTTCCTTTATAGCCCAACATTAGCCACCTTTAGCTTAGCGGTGGTGACGTGAAGTCATGTGACCGTGCTGTAGTTCCTTTATAGCCCAACAGTAGCCGCCTTTAGCTTAGCGGTGGTGACGTGAAGTCATGTGACCGTGCTGTAGTTCTTTTATAGCCCAACGTTAGCCGCCTTTAGCTTAGCGGTGGTGACGTGAAGTCATGTGACCGTGCTGTAGTTCCTTTATAGCCCAACAGTAGCCGCCTTTAGCTTAGCGGTGGTGACGTGAAGTCATGTGACCGTGCTGTAGTTCCTTTATAGCCCAACATTAGCCACCTTTAGCTTAGCTTAGCGGTGGTGACGTGAAGTCATGTGACCGTGCTGTAGTTCCTTTATAGCCCAACATTAGCCACCTTTAGCTTAGTGGTGGTGACGTGAAGTCATGTGACCGTGCTGTAGTTCCTTTATAGCCCAACAGTAGCCGCCTTTAGCTTAGCGGTGGTGACGTGAAGTCATGTGACCGTGCTGTAGTTCCTTTATAGCCCAACATTAGCCGCCTTTAGCTTAGCGGTGGTGACGTGAAGTCATGTGACCGTGCTGTAGTTCCTTTATAGCCCAACAGTAGCCGCCTTTAGCTTAGCGGTGGTGACGTGAAGTCATGTGACCGTGCTGTAGTTCTTTTATAGCCCAACAGTAGCCGCCTTTAGCTTAGCGGTGTTGACGTGAAGTCATGTGACCGTGCTGTAGTTCCTTTATAGCCCAACATTAGCCGCCTTTAGCTTAGCGGTGGTGACGTGAAGTCATGTGACCGTGCTGTAGTTCCTTTATAGCCCAACAGTAGCCGCCTTTACCTTAGCGGTGGTGACGTGAAGTCATGTGACCGTGCTGTAGTTCCTTTATAGCCCAACAGTAGCCGCCTTTAGCTTAGCGGTGGTGACGTGAAGTCATGTGACCGTGCTGTAGTTCCTTTATAGCCCAACATTAGCTTTTACTTCAGAAATCATACAGTGGTTTTAATATGTGGAGCTTATCCTGCTGAACTAAACGTGTAAGTATCATAAACGTTTGTTTGACTCAGAGATGGTTTTCTGAAATCACATGGAGAAATCCTATTGAACCAGGGAGATGATGCATTCAGGTTCAGCCTGTAAAAAAATGTCATCCTTGACACTTGAATGCCCGATTTAAAATTGTTTAAAATCACTAAATTGCAGGAAATGTTCTTATAAAATGCATGTGTTTTGTGTCCTTAATCACATGAATGTGTTAGAGGCGACTGTTGGCTACCAACTGGCTTGGGATGGACAGTGACATCAACACTATACAATTCATACATGACTGCAGTTTGTCTTACTCAGCACAACATAATAGATTGTTGAGGTGGAAAGTTGTCATGTCAACGGTTGCTATAAAACAAATAAAACTGTACACTAAAGATCGTTAAAGGAGAAAGTAATTTCCCTATGTGGAGTAGGTAATACACAGAGTACAGAAATAGGCTTTTAATATGGTTATTTCATATGAAATATTAATATATTGTACAACATAAAAGTTACATGACTGATATCGTGATGGAAGATCTTTTGGCGTATCTCCCAGCGCTAATTCACTTTAACTGCTGACACCGCAGCTCCTGGCCGAACAGTTTAAGTCCTTGGCAGGCCTCTAAAGGCACTATTGATCAGGCCTAATTGAAATATCTATGTGCCTGTTGGAGCTCGCATTAAATCATGACAAACTTCAGAGAAATACAGAACATCTTGGGCGTGTGTCGGCACATACATATCCAGCGCTGCGCTAACCGGTGCAGATAAAACGCCATATAATAATCTTCTGCAGGATCCTTTTTACTCCACCACACGCCAGCACACATCTGAAACCAGGCTCTGGTCGTTATTGATAGCCGTGCAAACCTCATGCCACTTTATTTTTAAAGACTGATCTCATGGAGGAAGTTCCACAAGTGCGCCAAACTGGTGGCTTTTAAGTGGCTTTTGTTCGACGTTAGCCAGCGAGAGGACAGTGCGGGCTTTCATAAACGCCAGGCTGTGCTCCTGCAGGTCCTCGGGTGGAAACATGGAAGTTTCAGGGTGTAATCAACCCCTGGAACCCATAAAGAGGCGTTCACTGCTGGGTGCACGGCTCGTCATGCCAGCTTCTGTTTGGGCGGCTTGTATCCGGCTCCAGATGTTTTCCGTTAGCATGTTTGTATGCAGCAGAATCCGAGACACGCTACACCTACTGTCGACAGTTTACAAAGCTCCAGTGTGAGGACAGAGCTGCACACACGCTTGTTAGCATGGCAGGGAAAGGGTGGGAGTGTGTGAATAAAGCAACAGGAAGCATGTTTTATTAGTCAACAGGTCTGGTGTAGATACAAAACAACACACACCGTGCTGGCAGCGATTCGGTGTCTCGCCAACACACATTCAACACTGGTTTGAGATGTTAGCATGAGCGCTAACCACAGCCATCTGCTGCTCTGTTAGATGTTGGTCCACCACTTTGGAAATATCTCAACAATTATTAGACGGATTGCCATGACATTTTGTACAGACATTCATGGTTTTCAGTGGATGAATCAAAGTGAATTTGTACTAGTAAAGTATCTCCTTAGTTGTACTCACAGTTTGGTTGTGTGTCTGAGCCGTTCCATCGATCTGTTTAAAGCATAGGTTTAAAGCTAATATTGTTTAGCCTACTACTGGAACCAAAAGCCTAATATGTTTTGTGTTGAGTAATGACTGTATGCTCAAGGACCTGTCTTGGTTGCTCTGATTAAATCCGTTTGAAAAACCTCTTGTATTCACTGTTAGACATCGTCGACTGCTTCAGTAGCAAAATACAAACAATGAGCCTTACGTCGTCTGTTTTTGGCCACATTTTGGCCTTTGTTGTGTCTCAAAAAGTGACATCGGTACAGAAGTTTGGTCTTATTTAGAAAGGGAGTACTTAATTAAGTTTATACATATATATATCATTCATACACACACATTATTAGGAAGTTGGGCACGATACAAGATTAATAAATCCTGTTTTTTTGTTGCCGTTGTTGGCCACCATTTTGACTGTAGGGAGTGGAACATAAAGTGAGATTCAACTCAATCTGCGGGATCATTTCACATTCAATTCTGGTTTACTACAATTCTGGTTTACTACAGTGGTACGAACCTTAAATAAACACATTTCCCCCTGATCTAATTGCGATATATGGATGTGACGAAGGTAACTTCGTCACTATGGACTGACGGCTTCAGGCCGGGTAATGGGGCACTTTATTAGCGTGATTGCACAGTGTATGTTGTCTGTGGCTGATGATTGTGTGCACCTGGTGTCCTGTGTTGTCTCCTCCCCCCTCACCTGGTGTCCTGTGTTGTCTCCTCCCCCCTCACCTGTGTCTTGTTGTGATGATTGGAGTGTGGGTATTTAGGCTCTGTTGCCCTGTCTGTTGAGGGGGCTGGGGGTGTGTGTGTGAGATCTTTGTGGCTGCAGGATGTGGACAAAGAGAACAGCAGGATTGGGACTGTGAACTTTGTGCCCATGGTTTTTAATAAATGCCCACGCCGGGTTATATTTTTGGACGTTCTGCCTCTGCCTAGTGATGGCGAGATGAAGCTTTGAACCTTTCCAGCCAATTGGTTCGCAAAAGGCTTCATTTGAACACAACCCCCCTGCTGGTCAAAGTGTGTAAAACAGGCAGATTGGACATCTCAACAGTGTGCTCTATCTCATACCGAGTTCCCAATGAGTACAGCCTTAGAATAACTCTAAACAACGAACATTAAATCATATTTTCATGTTAACAATATTGTATTTATTCCAGTTTAATTATTGTGATTGAAAATCCTAAGGACGCTGGTAAACATTGCAAAGAGGGATTTGTATTCCTTAATAATATTCATAAACGTAACCATGTTGTAGCCTGAGAAATGCTAAACCACATCAAAGAATACATTTATTAACTACATTATCTCATTTAGCTGTAGCTTTTATAAACATCAAAAAAGACGTATTGTTCAGTCGTTGAACCAGGGACGCTGCGTCATGAGTCAACTGCTTTCCAGCTGAGCCACAGCACACACACTAAAGCTCCCTGAAAACACTGTAAGATATGTATTCCTGTATTTATTGATGTTTTTATTCCTACATTTATTTATGCTTGTATCTATTTATACTTATGACATGTTCCGACCTCTATATGAGTGAGGGTCTGAGCGCTCTTGATTCCATCGTGTCACCGGGCCCGGGTACAGGAGGGGTAATATGGTTCTTATTATACATCCATGGGTATTATGAGCGTTGTGGTTCACCGGTTCAACCGATCTGAATCGCTTCGTGAAGCAGTCACGTGGTATCGACAGGCAGCGAGGCTTCGTTTGTCATCTATGACGTCACTGGCCCAAAACGATACGAGCCTCGATACATGCTTCACAAAAAGCTTCGGGATTACTCGACATGCGCTCCGAAGCCTCGGCGCAATACGTAACATCACTACCTCTGCCTCCTTGCTTGGTCTGGGCCGCTCAACGGTCAGCTTCACACTGGATCAGAAGGATGCCTAAATATCATGTTCATGATGCTGGTTTGTGGAAGTCTAAAACTGTGATGACATGCAGAGACTCTGTTAGCATCACAATCCAAGTGGCTGAACACTTCGACACCACGGCCTGCTGCAGTGTTTGATTAAATGTCCGAAAATACAGTAATTGATGCCATTTGTTCTCTCGTTTCTGCAGACATTCACAGCGTGGTGTAACTCCCACCTGAGGAAAGCAGGAACGCAGATCGACAACATCGAGGAGGACTTCCGGGACGGACTGAAGCTCATGCTGCTGCTGGAGGTCATCTCAGGTAATCAGAGGTTTACTTAACCGGATTACTGGGAGCAGAACGGTCCCCTGCTGGGTCTGGAAATCAGGAGCAGTTTGACTTTTGGGGAAATGTTTTCTGAAAGTTAGAAGAAGAGTTGGATCCAAACCGAACGTCTGTTTCCATTAAAGTGAAGTCAAAACGTCTTCATTTGTTTTACTATTATGTATTTTCAAGTTGATATTTGGGCAGTAGTGATATGCTTCTTCTAATCTAAGGGTGTTTCTCAATGTCCAGGACGCTTCCTTGGTAGCACATGTACTGTACCTCTGAGTCAATTCCTTCAGAAGCGAGGCAAGAATCCTTCCTAGCCTCGGAAAATGAAGAATTGTGGAACAGGCTAACAGGTGTGCAGGCATACTTGCCAACCCTGCCGATTTTCGCGGGAGACTCCGCGGTTTCTCCCGGTTTCCTCCCGGTTTCCTCCCGGAGTCATATTTCTCCCGCATTTCTTCCGATTTCTGACTAAATCAGATTTACACACGACTGTTTCCACTCTGACTTTATTACATCTACACCATTGTTTGGTTTCCATGGTAGCGCGTCTCTTTAGTAGCGTGTGCAACTAGAAAAACAGAACAAGAATCGACAACTTGACCCTCTGCCCACTCCTTTCCTGGTCCAGCCCACACGCTCCATGAAGAGGATGGTGCTACAGGCCGCAAGGCAGTGCACTCAGATCTACAATAAGCATGTTAATGTTAATCTAACAGCTCCGGCGATGATCCACTAGCACCCCCCCCCCCCGCGGTGGTTTTGAAATGCTCCCGATTTCTGAAGTCTCAAGGTTGGCAAGTATGTGTGCAGGTTTGCGTCATGTGCGAGGCCCCGCCTTAAATGGAGCGTGATTTCCGCCAAAGATTTTGGAAATTGCATTGTGGGGATTTTAAGACCGCGGAGGACACACATGTGCAGCCTCAAAATGTCCCGCAACGAAGGACGCCGGCCTCGGTAGAATTCCAAGGATCCTGGACATTGGAACAGTCCTTCGGCGGGACTCGATGACGTAGCATCCTTGAAATAGTGTTCCTCGACATTGAGAAACACCCTGACTCTCTGCAAGGAGGCGAAAAATAGTACTGCCAAAAATGACAAACTACTGCTTTAAGGCAGGGGTGTCAAACTCAATTTCATCACGGGCCAAATCAGCGTTATGGTTTCACTCAAAGGGCCGGTTGTAACTTTAAGACTATATAAAAATACATATATAAATATTTAATATATAAAATAATGTATTATATGACATCATTGCCTCTGCATTGGATTATTATCGGATAGGGTAATAACTTCATAATTAACTACGTCTGAAAGCAGAAGTCTAGGGCAAATAATTGCAAGTCTCTTCAGTGAGAATGTTACAACATGATTTAAAAAGAAATGACATTTTGAAATAAAAAGTAACTTTAAAAAAAAAATCTAATTCTGAGAAAAAAAGTCTAATTTGAGATGCATTGTGGGACATGTAGTTCATGGGCAACATGCTTCTGTAAAGTAGCATGTAACCGTATAATAAACATTATTATATTTTTTGCAAGCTCTTGCGGGGCCACATAAAATGAAGTCGCGGGCCGCATTTGGCCCCCGGGCCTTGAGTTTGACACCCCTGCTTTAAGACAAGAAATATCACGTTTTGTTAAAACAGTTTTACTCATAATGAGGAAAGTTGTGCACGAGCAAAACCTGTAACCTTATGCAGCGTTAATACCAAACCTTTCTCATGCAAGTTTAACCTCGGGATCATTTCTATTCTGTCACATTCACGTAACTTCACACAGCTGAATTAATCTGCTCTACCACAGCAGTATTTACCGAAATAAACAGTTTGCTTGGTTTTAATTGCAATAAAATGTATCAAAAGGAGGCCGACAAACTACATCATGATGCTAATTTGATACTAAGTCTGATTCATGCTTTGTCATGTCTGTCGAAAGACTTTGAAAATGCTTTCTTAATGGAGTGTGGAGGAATCAGGGCTATGCTAACACTGTAGCTACACTAACAACACTCTCAATAATGTAATTTAAACTACCAACGACTAAGTTAATACACAGATGTCTACAAACTGTGTTACTTTAAGACTCGAACAGCATTTAACACGTTTCATATTATTGTCAATTGTGACTTTATCAATAACCTTTTTGAGTCTTTTATGATTCAACAACGCCAGGAAAATCGAAACGCTGACAGCCATTTGCAACATACTGTAGCTTCGCACACATGTCTTACTTAAGGTGAACATTTAAGTAAGACTTACCCATGATCCTCTCCGTCTGCATCCTTGTGTTTTCCTCTGCAGGTGAACGCTTGGCCAAACCAGAGAGAGGCAAGATGAGAGTCCACAAGATCTCCAACGTCAACAAAGCGCTCAACTTCATCACCGGCAAAGGAGTGAAGCTGGTGTCCATCGGAGCCGAGGGTGAGTGGAGGATCTCTCTGTGAATCTCTCTATGAATCTCTCTATGAATCTCTCTATGTTTACATCTCAGTGTCACCGTTTGATTTCAATTAGGCCCAAAGGCAAATCTCAACATTTAAAAAAGAGTTCACAAAATAAAAAAAATACATATTGTGTTTTTTTTTCAAACATAATGTGAAGATATTTTAAAAAACAGTAATAACATTTCTGAAAAATAAACAACAGTTAACAAAACACTTAAACGGTAAAACACAAAAAGACCATTTCACTTTTTTTTTTAAACAAACATTTCAGAAAATATTATTTAAAAAATACCAGAAAATAACATAAAAAAACACAAAGAAATACAAAAAGAAATCTGAATATAATATAAAAGAAATACAACATTAAAAAAAAGGATAGAAAATAATGTAAAAACGTTTTATAAAGACTTTCAGTCAACAACACAACTTGTTTTTGAGTTTTGACCTTCAGGGCCACCGTATCACCAGCTCCTCTCCTGTAAATAGCTGTGTATATAAACCGCCCCGCTGCGGTTACCATGGCAGCGCCGCTGTCCACTGAGCTCTTTAATGAGATCCTTGCCGCTCTGCTGCGTTCTTTGAGATCTCGGGATCAGCAAAACCCCTCAGGGCTGCTCGTTGTTTAGTCAATAACCGGAGAGAAGAGTAAACACTCTCACTGTCTGTCTGTCACACACACACGCACACGCACACCCCCCTCACACACACACACACACCCCCCCCTCACACACTTCCTCTGGAGTTTCAAATGTGTGCTGCAGGAGTCAAGAATGTTTACAGGCTCTTAAAGGATCAGCTCAAACAAAATGCACGTTTTCCTGCTGATCCCTCGCGGTATTTAGCCGTGCAGATATTATAGGTTTGAGGCATTTGTATCGCCCCAGAACAACACTTTGCATTGTGTTGCTCAAAGCACTGAAATATGAGGTTTTTGGTCAAACCCTAACCAGGAAATTGTCTTTCAAGAAATGTTGTGCTCAGAAACCTCCACTAACGTTACTGTAACCCTAACCTGCTGGAACTACTTTCTACCAAATAAATAGTCCCAATAAAAACTGTTGATAAATGTCTTTTTTATACCCTTGGGTTCCTCCCTTACATAAATTAATGGACAAATCAACTAAGATTTCTATAAATAATTAGTTATATGTTAATGATTTTGTCAGGCAGACATATTTCCAAGATACTTATGATGAACACCAGATTTAAAGTCAGGCTTTTGCATGTTTTTCGGGGGAGAAACTTAGAGGGGCCCGATTCTAATCCTGTAGTGTGTTCTATAGGTCTTACTCTTAGAGCATAAATGGTCTGCAAAGACAACACATCCCTGTTTGCTGAGAGGGCCCCTTTAATTTATACTAATCTATTAGTCAATAACATCTTTTAAGTATTGCTTGACTAAGAGTTTCTCTATTCCCGCTTTATGGAGATGGAAACAGAGATTTCCGAGGCAGACTTTTTTTTTTTTTTTTCACGACACTGTGTCTCAGGGCATCTTAATATTTAAGAACCTGTTAATGTGTTATACCAGATTAACGGGAATAATATCAGCTAACTGACGATACAAACCATGTTTACCAAAACAAAACACAAGTCTCATAAGAAGCATCTAAATGACCCCTGAGCGAAAAATGCTAACGCACTTTGGCACAGAACTCAAGATAAAAGTACCCTTATTACTTATCGTAGCTGCACTTACAAGATATCCGATTAAAGCTGAGGTTCCACAGATTATTCAGGTATATATATATATCATCACTGAGTGATCCGAACTCGCGACAGGGGAAGCAAACGCACACATCACAACACGTACCTTTACGGAGCTTTTACGGGAGATCGTCTCACCGTAGCTGTCAATCTGATCAAAAGACGTGTTCAATGGCATTAAAACGAGAAAAAACGCGGCTGAATCGGTTAATCCATAGGTTGATAATGTTTCTGGGTGATAATTCTTTTTATTTATAATCCATAATTCCATTTTTATGTAAAAATCGGAGAGTAAAAGTTAGCTGCTAATGGTAGCCACAGAGTTATCGCAGCTTCCGGTTTTGGCTATGCGGCAGTCTAACACACACACATTACCAAATAAGGAGTATGTGGGAGTTCCCCTCGATTCCATTGGCTCTGACGGTCAGAAAGAGATGTCAATCAGCAAAATCGAGCAAGGGGGGCCAGAGATATGGAAAATCCACCCAAATGACCCCAGAAGTGGGTTTATTTTGCTAAACCTCTCTAAAAAGGTCAAATGTCACTTGTTTTGCATCGATCTTGATACAGGGTGCTTATTATATGTTGTAGTTTGGATTCCTAAAGCTTTTAGTCTACATCCCATCATCCAAGGGTGGTTTTCACAATAAGTAATTTCTTTTTTTTGGACGGACACTATAATTTTTTACTGTGTTCAATCTGAATTGACTTTAAAATATAAACATCTATATTGATTCTGACACTTCTACATCCAACTCACAGGTGTAGCCTTGCTTTGAGAAAAAAGATTATTAATGTAACCCTTTTAGAAGCGAAGATATGGTCATTTGTTCTGGGAATGCCATTTTCGAGCCTGAGACCTGAAAAACAGGCTTAACTCAACACTTCAGCGCATGATGTCCAGACGCCTCCGCGTGCAGGAGTGAAACAGGGAAGCGTTGTCATTTGACCCTTTAAATAATATAAACCCTGGCAAATTAGTGAATCCATGTTAAACACACAGGGGATCTGACCTCTGACCCCGGCGTTTAACCTCTCTGTGTCTCTGTGCCTGACACACACACACACACACACACACACACACACACACACACACACACACACACACACACACACACACACACACACGTTGGAATCAGGGTTTCCGTTAGCCGGTAAATCTGAACTTTTCGATCTGTTACGATTATAAACTGGGAGGCGTGTGGCGCAGTGGGTTGTGCGTTGGTGTTCCGATCAGGTGGTCACAGGTTCAAACCCCACTGCAGTCAGCATGTCGTTGTGTCCCTGAACTCTTCACCCCAGATTGCTCCTGTGGGGATTAACCACAGTACTGAGTATGTAAGTCGCTTTGGATAAAAGCGTCTAACAAGTGTCATGTAATGTAAACTGAAGCAATATAAAGATAGCCCCATTAACTGAGTTTTAAACATCAGCATATCCGCTCAGAGTCCGGTAATTACCTGCTAACGGAAACTCTGCTCCACAATTCTTATTATTATGATTGAAACATGACACGGTAAGTTTCACATTTGTCCTGTAAAATAAATTCTTTCCGGACATTTGACCGGCAAGAAAAGATCCTAGCGGAAACCCTGGTTGGAATGTATCCTTGGTTAGGAAATGTTTTAAAACCCTAAGCTGTGTGAAATAAAATCAGCTGACTGATGCACAATCCTGCTACACCTCAGATCGATGAAATAATGATTTCACATATTTTACCTCATGATTCACAGCGTGGCTTTTAACGCCCACGCTGCAGAAATCCATCTTTATGATGTCATTACTGTCTGATGGTGAGTTTTAAACTATTATGAACTTTTAAAGCAAGTAGGGCAATATCATGCTTTTCCAAATACAAATCACCCCGCTTCCAAAACTTTCTAAAGTGCCCGTCAGGGTCTTGATTGTTGCTCAGTAGCCAACATTTTCTTGTCCCAACTAACATTCCTATACAGTTAAATGTCACTTAAAGTTGAAGTTGATACAAGTGTGTATTCTTTAGTTTGCTTAAAAAGCTACGTTTATGTGTAAGAGGCGTGTGGTGCAGTGGGTTGTGCGTTGGTGTTCGGATCAGGGGGGCACAGGTTCAAACCCCACTGCAGTCAGCATGTTGTTGAAATATCTTAAGGCAAATATCGTGTTAGTATTGTTACTGAAGCTATACCAAGCTGTAAGAAGTCAAAACTAAGGCTGATAGTTGCCCTAGAATAAATGGAAAATGTAACTATTCCGGACTATATTTTAATAACCAAATAATCTGTAGCATAAATGTAATCTATAAAATCACTAAAGTATTAAATAATGCCCGTCACGTTTCCCAGAGCCAAAATAAATGTCTTTTAAAAAAACGTATTAGCATTCTGATGAAGCTAAAATGAATAGATCTGCTATCAAAGAAGACTAATCTTCTGTCGATCAAAGATGTGTAAGAAGTTATTAAAGTGATCTTACAGAAGATTTTTTTCTAAATTTGTTTTAAGAAAATAAGACACAAAAAATGACCAAACATGGAGATTATTTTTCTTGCACAAGAGTCGGCAGAAAAGCTCTTAAACCAGACCGGCATTCCAGACAGATTATCCCCTGAAATCCCTCCTGGTGGAGCGGATCTCTGCTCCCTGCCGTCAGCCTGCAACCCGGGACTATTTCATTATTTTGTATTTATTTATTTATTATTTATCTTTTTAATTTAAGTTGTGATTCAAGCCAAATATAGTCACTTTCTTCTGTGAAAAAAATTGATCAAAAGGATGCCAAAATAAATACATGATTTTATTTTATTGAACCAGGTGAAAACATTGAGACAACATCTCATTTACAATGCTGACCTGGCCAAGAAGGCAGCAACGTAACACGTTCTTACACATAACACAGACATATACAATACAGAGAACACAACTCGGTCAACAAAAGACGAAAAGCAGTCACTACATTGAGCACATCAGGACAGTAAGAAAGGTACACTACTTATTACTGCAAGAGCAGCTGGTGGTAAGGACCTCAGACAACTTCAATTTAAAACAGGCTATAGGGACAAGTGCCCTCAGTGTGAGGCTTGATTGAAGGTGATTCCAAGACCAAGGACCATCATAAAAAAGACTCCTTTCTCCAGCCTCAGTCTGCACGACAGGAACCTGGACCCGTATCCAGGCACTGATTCTGAGGTTGAAAGAGTCACAAACTGGAGCAAATCTGGCACATATGTACAGTGGAAGCTTTCCTAAAATGGCTTCATACAATAATACAAACCAATGCTGTATCCTACGCGTCTAAGTGAGGACCATCCAGTTAGGATACAGTGTGCAAGGATGAGTCCTATCGGGTGCATCTGATATGTATCGCAGTGCAGCATGGCAGAGTGGGTCGAGTTGGGCAGAAACAGTGGGACAGGCACATCTATAGATGGTATCACTGTAGTCCAGCTGGGACAGGAATCAGCCAGAGACCAACCTTTTACAGGAAGAAGTTGAAAACAACATTCAAGTCTTTAAATTTCTTAGTTAGAACTTCAATGTGTTTAAAGTTTAGAGTTCTGTCCAACCAAAAGCAGGTTCCTGAAGAATCTGAATTCATCAGAGGTGGGAGAAGTACTCAGATCTGGTACTTGAGTAAAGGTAGAAGTACTCAGATCTTGTACTTGAGTAAAAGTAGAAGTACTCCGATCTTGTACTTGAGTAAAGGTCGAAGTACTTAGATCTTGTACTTGAGTAAAAGTAGAAGTACTTAGATATTGTACTTGAGTAAAGGTAGAAGTATTAGATCTTGTACTTGAGTAAAAGTAGAAGTACTTAGATCTTGTACTTGAGTAAAGGTAGAAGCACTCAGATCTTGTACTTGAGTAAAGTAGAAGTACTCAGATCTGGTACTTGAGTAAAAGTAGAAGTACTCAGATCTGGTACTTGAGTAAAGTAGAAGTACTCAGATCTGGTACTTGAGTAACAGTAGAAGTACTCAGATCTTGTACTTGAGTAAAAGTAGAAGTACTCAGATCTGGTACTTGAGTAAAAGTAGAAGTACTCAGATCTTGTACTTGAGTAAAAGTAGAAGTACTTAGATCTTGTACTTGAGTAAAAGTAGAAGTACTTAGATATTGTACTTGAGTAAAGTAGAAGTACTTAGATCTTGTACTTGAGTAAAAGTAGAAGTACTTAGATCTTGTACTTGAGTAAAAGTAGAAGTACTCAGATCTTGTACTTGAGTAAAAGTAGAAGTACTCAGATCTGGTACTTGAGTAAAAGTAGAAGTACTCAGATCTTGTACTTGAGTAAAGTAGAAGTACTCAGATCTTGTACTTGAGTAAAAGTAGAAGTACTCAGATCTTGTACTTGAGTAAAGTATAAGTACTCAGATCTTGTACTTGAGTAAAGGTAGAAGTACTCAGATCTTGTACTTGAGTAAAAGTAGAAGTACTCAGATCTGGTACTTGAGTAAAGGTAGAAGTACTCAGATCTGGTACTTGAGTAAAGGTAGAAGTACTCACATCTTGTACTTGAGTAAAAGTAGAAGTACTCAGATCTGGTACTTGAGTAAAAGTAGAAGTACTCAGATCTTGTACTTGAGTAAAGGTAGAAGTACTCAGATCTTGTACTTGAGTAAAGGTAGAAGTACTTAGATCTTGTACTTGAGTAAAAGTAGAAGTACTCAGATCTTGTACTTGAGTAAAGGTAGAAGTACTTAGATCTTGTACTTGAGTAAAGGTAGAAGTACTTAGATCTTGTACTTGAGTAAAAGTAGAAGTACTTAGATCTTGTACTTGAGTAAAGGTAGAAGCACTCAGATCTTGTACTTGAGTAAAGGTAGAAGTACTCAGATCTGGTACTTGAGTAAAAGTAGAAGTACTCAGATCTGGTACTTGAGTAAAGGTAGAAGTACTCAGATCTTGTACTTGAGTAAAGGTAGAAGTACTCAGATCTTGTACTTGAGTAAAAGTAGAAGTACTCAGATCTTGTACTTGAGTAAAGGTAGAAGTACTCAGATCTTGTACTTGAGTAAAGGTAGAAGTACTCAGATCTTGTACTTGAGTAACGTAGAAGTACTCAGATCTGGTACTTGAGTAAAGGTAGAAGTACTCAGATCTTGTACTTGAGTAAAAGTAGAAGTACTCAGATCTGGTACTTGAGTAAAAGTAGAAGTACTCAGATCTTGTACTTGAGTAAAGGTAGAAGTACTCAAATCTTGTACTTGAGTAAAGGTAGAAGTACTTAGATCTTGTACTTGAGTAAAAGTATAAGTACTTAGATCTTGTACTTGAGTAAAAGTAGAAGTACTCAGATCTTGTACTTGAGTAAAGGTAGAAGTACTTAGATCTTGTACTTGAGTAAAGGTAGAAGTACTTAGATCTTGTACTTGAGTAAAAGTAGAAGTACTCAGATCTTGTACTTGAGTAAAAGTAGAAGTACTCAGATCTTGTACTTGAGTAAAAGTAGAAGTACTCAGATCTTGTACTTGAGTAAAGGTAGAAGTACTCAGATCTTGTACTTGAGTAAAAGTAGAAGTACTTAGATCTTGTACTTGAGTAAAGGTAGAAGTACTCAGATCTTGTACTTGAGTAAAAGTAGAAGTACTTAGATCTTGTACTTGAGTAAAGGTAGAAGTACCAGAGTGTAGGAATACTCTGTTCCAGTAAAAGTCCTGCATTCAAAATGTTACTCAAGTAAAAGTAGGAAAGTATTCTCATCAAAATATAGTTAAAGTATATGTTTATATATATATATATATATATGAGTTTGTTGTGGGTTTGGGATAAAAGAAGAAGGGGGGGGGTAGGGGTAGGGGGGAAGTTTCAAAGGGAATTAGCTGTGTGTGTGTGTGTGTGTGTGTGTGTGTGTGTGTGTGTGTGTGTGTGTGTGTGTGTGTGTGTGTGTGGTGTGTGTGTGTGTGTGTGTGTGTGTGTGTGTGTGTGTGTGTGTGTGTGTGTGTGTGTGTGTGTGTGTGTGTGTGTGTGTGTGTGTGTGTGTGTGTGTGTGTGTGTGTGTGTGTGTGTGTGTGTGTGTGTGTGTGTGTGTGTCCACACGTTGATCAGTCATGTTCGTCAGGGCTGATCTCAACATGGATCTGCAGCTCTTTCTGCCTCTTAA